>NC_057812.1:266818855-267090473 GCF_018294505.1 Triticum aestivum
AGAAGACCGACAAGGAGATTGCCACCATAAAGGAGAAGATGAGAAAGGGAAAAGTTAAAGGTTTTCATGAGGATGAACACGATACCTTATGGTTTGAGGACCGCGTTTATGTGCCTAATGACCCAGAGATCAGGAAGCTAATTCTACAAGAGGCCCATGATTCGCCGTACTCGATTCACCCAGGAAATACCAAGATGTATTTGGATTTGAAGGATACTTTCTGGTGGACCAGAATGAAGAAGGATATTGCGGAGTATGTAGCCGTTTGTGATGTATGTCAGAGAGTAAAGGTAGAGCATCAGAAGCCAGCAGGATTGTTACAGCCATTGCCGATACCCGAATGGAAGTGGGATAAGCTAGGCATGGATTTTATCATGGGATTACCCAGGACCCGCTCAGGCTATGACTCGATATGGGTTGTAGTCGATCGCTTGACGAAGGTAGCTCATTTCATCCCAGTAAAGACCACTTACACCAGTGCTAAGTTGGAAAAGATATACATGACCAGGATCGTATGTCTACGTGGAGTTCCGAGGAGCATTGTATCAGATAGAGGAACTAAGTTTACCTCAAAGTTCTAGAATGTGTTGCACAAAACTTTGGGTACCAGGCTAGAGTTCAGTACAGCTTTTCATCCGCAGACCGATGGACAGACCGAGAGAGTCAATCAGATTTTGGAGGATATGCTGAGAGCTTGTGCGCTAGATTATGGATCTAGTTGGGATGACAATTTGCCATATGCGGAGTTCTCTTACAACAATAGTTATCAATATAGTTTGAAGATGGCCCCTTTTGAAGCCTTGTACGGAAGAAGGTGCAGAACACCATTGTTGTGGGACGAAGTTGGAGACCGCCGGCTGTTTGGACCAGATTTGATTAAGGAGTCTGAACCGAAAGTGAAGTTGATTCGCGATAGGCTCAAGATAACCCAGTCCAGGCAGAAGAGCTATGCAGATTCTAAACGCAAGGAGACAGTTTACGAAGCCGGAGACAGAGTTTATCTTTGTGTATCCCCACTTCGAGGAGTTAAGCGTTTTGGAGTTAAGGGAAATTAGCGCCACGTTTTGTGGGACCATACAAAGTTTTGGAGCGTATGGGTGAAGTTGCTTACAAGTTGGAGTGGCCCGAAGGATTGTTGGGAGTTCACGACGTGTTCCACGTTTCCCAGCTGAAGAAGTGCCACGCAAAGATGGCGGATATACCGCTGAGAGATACAGTGCCGCTAGAAGCAATTCAGTTGGATAGTGATTTGACCTACGAGGAGAAACCAGTCAAGATACTCGAGTTTGCCAGCCGAGTTACCCGCAACAAGGTTATCAGGTTTTGTAAAGTTCAGTGGAGTCACCACACCGAGGATGAAGCCACCTGGGAGCCAGAGGAAGATCTGCTGAAGGACCACCCTCACCTATTTTCTAGCCAACCCGAATGTCGAGGGCGAGATTCATCTTAAGGGGGGTAGGTTTGTAACATCCCAAATTTTCAATTTGGAATGTTATACATTAGATCATCATTGCATATCATATTTTATTTGCTTTTTGGTTGATCCTAGAAATCCTACGCAACTCAAAGACCTACGGAGAGAGTTGGGGATCTCGTTATTTTCATATTTGAGGTTTTCTCGAATTATGAAAAGAGGATCGTTTGATTTTAATAATTTTTCTCTGAATTATTTCTTTTATTAAAAATGAAAGAGAGAGGATAAAATGACTTCCTCAAAATAGAGAAATATCAGAGATTTAATATTAAAATCAAATAAGGTTTTATTTTGGAGTTTTTCGCTGTTTTATTTGAATTTAGGAAAAATGCGCATTTTTCCAAATTGCATTTAGGCCCCAAATAAATGTTCACCTTGTGCGGCTTGATTTTAGAAGTCGGGGAAAACTTATTTCGGGATTTTTGGAGTCCGTTTAGTATTTTTTTTCTTTCTTTTTCTTCACGTCATATTTCTTTTAAAGTCGACCGACTTAGGGCCGTACTCGGCCAGGTCTTCTTGGGCCAGGCCTTTATAAGCCGCCACACCGAGCCTGTTACCGCCGCCCCACCCGAAAACACTAACCCTAGCTGCCATCCGCTGCCGCCGCCGCGCCGCCGCCCGCACTGGAGCCCGCCGCCCGCGCCGGAGCCCACCGCCGCCGCCCGCCACCCGCGCTGGAGCCCGCCACCCGCTCCGGAGCCCGCCGCCGCCGGAGCTCGCGCTACCGCCCGCGCCGCCTCGCCGGAGCTCGCCGCCGCCCCGCTGGACCTCCCACCGCCGCCGACTCGGCGGATCCCGCCGGAGTTCGAGGTAGCCGCCGGTTTTTTTAAAAAACCGATCGGTTTTATTTCGTAAACCCTAGATTCATTTTTTTCTAGATCCGGTTCGGTTTATTTTCTTCGGTTTAGTTATTTAGCGAACGGCCGCTTTTACATTCGTTTTTACGAACGGTTTTTGTCGTTTAGCCGCAGATAGCGAACGTTCGTTTGTTAGCCTGTTCGTCGTTTTTCTTTTTCTCAGATTTTCCGCGATTATTTCTGATCGCGATTTCTGATCCGATTTTCATTGAGTTTAACTTTCGCTCGTTTATCGGAATCAGGCGATTCAAGCACCTAGACTTTCGTCTCGAAACCCTCTTTCCGTTTAACCAACTCAAACAAGTTTTTGCTTCTATAAAATTTGACTTAGATCCAGATTAGTAAATGAAGCTTGCTTCTTTCGTTGTTTTCCTTTCATCGCTTCGTTTGATTTGTTTCTTTTTGCAAACCAGAGTTCTTAAGTTGAGCTTTCTGGTTAGATCTCTTATTTGAGTTTTACCTGTGCATTAGATGAGTACTTATTGTATGCTTGTTTGTTTGTTTGCGTTAGAGTACCCGGAGTGCGCCGCTTGCTACTTCGAATCTCTAGGTTTCGCGGATCATTAGCAAGGCAAGTAACACTTTGATCATACCTCTTACTACCCAGTTTTATTGCATTAGATCAATCCTCAAACATTGCATGATTAGGATCTAATTAAATTGTGGGTTTTGGGAAGTAGATGAGGTAGTACCTATTACCTATTTTATTATCAAACCCTTGGGAGTTACTTCTACGTTTGCTTATATTGCCATGCTATGCTAGTAGACGTGGATTGGGTGAGTGTATCCATGACAGATGTGAGATTGTTAATTAATGGTTTATTTAAGGTGGCAACTTTAACACACATCTGGGTGGACTGAGGCACCTGGGTATTCCAGCGATTGCCTGTTTTTCTTTATGGACCGCCACTCAGGCTCAAAGGGATCATGAGATTATTCATGCAAGAAACTTCCGTGTGCCGCCACAAGCTACTATGGGCTCTAGCATAGTTGATTAAGTCGTGCGAACTCTTACAGTGGTAGACTAGCAGATGTAGGGGAAAGTAGGCGTAACGGTCTACCCGATCGTAAGGTTCTAGCGCTTCTAAAAGACTATGTCTCGGTCATCCGTTTCTCAAACACCATGTAGTGCGAGAAATCCCAACGGAGGAGATCGAGTCTTGTGGGGAAAAGTGCGCAAACCTCTGCAGAGTGTATAAACTAATCATGATTAGCCGTGTCCCCGGTTATGGACATTTTGAGTATCTAGTACTTGGATTATCATGTGAATCTCATCATGTGACTTTAATTAATTTTGTTGGGTTTTTAATGATGATGTTTAATTGGGATTGAGAGGGTGTCTACGCTCTCAATGTTTAACAACTACCATGATAGTTAAATAAAATTTACTCCTTTGCAGTAGGGAAAAATTGGCTTTACGCAAAACTGTAACCATAGAGCTTTCCACCAGCCATATATGCATGTAGTATAGCCTATTTCTGTTCATTACTCTCTATGTGTTACTTTGCCAGCATATTCCATGTGCTGACCTGTTTTCGGGCTGCAACGTTCATGTTGCAGACTTTTTCAGACGACGAGTAAAGAGCTTTAGGTCGTGGTTCTGTACTTAGTGATGCCGTTGGAGTTGATGGACTCACTTATCTTCCAAGCCTTCCCCTGCTATCATAATTAGATGGCCTTAAGCCATATTTCTTGTAATAAGTTCTCTTTTGAGACACTCGTTGTAATAAGTGTGTGATTGCTACTCTGTTATAAATCCTTCAAGTATTGTGCATGTCAGCATTACTGATCCAGGGATGACACTGAAGCACATAGATCGGACCATTTGAGGTCTAGTCGCTACAATTGGTGATGGAGGATTATGCCAGATGCGGTTCATCATGTAACAGTCATAACCTAGGGTGACACAGAACTAGCTCCACTTCATCAATGTAATGTAGGCATGTACTCAAATATAGTCATACGTGCTTATGGAAAAGAACTTGCATGACATCTTTTGTCCTACCCTCCCGTGGCAGCGGGGTCCTATTGGAAACTAAGGTATATTATGGCCTCGTTTTAATAGAGTACCGGAACAAAGCATTAACACATAGTGAATACATGAACTCCTCAAACTACGGTCATCACCGGTAAGTATCCCGATTATTGTCACTTCGGGGTTAACGGATCATAACACATAATAGGTGACTATAGACTTGCAAGATAGGATCAAGAACTCTCATATATTGATGAAAAAAGTAATAGGTTCAGATCTGAAATCATGGCACTCGGGCCCTAGTGACAAGCATTAAACATAGAAAAGTCATAGCAACATCAATCTCAGAACATAGTGGATACTAGGGATCAAACCCTAACAAAACTGATACGTCTCCAACATATCTATAATTTTTGATTGTTCCATGCTATTATATTATCAACCTTGGATGTTTTATATGCATTTATATGCTATTTTATATGATTTTTGGGACTAACCTATTAACCTAGAGCCTAGTGCCAGTTTCTATTTTTCCTTGTTTTAGAGTATCGCAAAAAAGGAAAATCAAACAGAGCCCAATTGACCTGAAACTTCACGGAACTTATTTTTGGAACGGAAGCAATCCAGGAGACTTGGAGTAGACGTCAAGGAAGCCTCGAGGAAGCCACGAGGCAAGGAGGAACGTCCTCCCCCTGGGTGCGCCCCCACCCTCGTGGCCCCCTCGTGGCTCCCCTGACCAACTTCTTTCGCCTATATATATCAATATACCCTAGAAACATCGGAGAGCACAATAGATCGGGAGTTCCGCCACCAGAAGCCTCCGTAGCCACCGAAAACCAATCTAGACCCATTCTGGCACCCTGCCGGAGGGGGGAATCTCTCTCCGGTGGCCATCTTCATCGTCCCGGTGCTCTCCATGACGAGCAGGGAGTAGTTCTCCCTCGGGGCTGAGGGTATGTACCAGTAGCTATGTGTTTGATCTCTCTCTCTCTCTCTCTCTCTCTCTCTCCCTCTCTCTCGTGTTCTTGAGGTGGCATGATCTTGATGTATCGCGAGCTTTGCTATTATAGTTGGATCTTATGATGTTTCTCCCCATCTACTCTCTTGTGATGAATTGAGTTTCCCTTTGAAGTTATCTTATCGGATTGAGTCTTTAAGGATTTGAGAACACTTGATGTATGTCTTGCACGTGCTTATCTGTGGTGACAATGGGATATCATGTGATCCACTTGATGTATGTTTTGGTGATCAACTTGCGAGTTCCGTGACCACGTGAACTTATGCATAGGGGTTGGCACACGTTTTCGTCTTGACTCTCCGGTAGAAACTTTGGGGCACTCTTTGAAGTACTCTGTGTTGGTTGAATAGATGAATCTGAGATTGTGTGACGCATATCGTATAATCATACCCATGTATACTTGAGGTGACATTGGAGTATCTAGGTGACATTAGGGTTTTGGTTGATTTGTGTCTTAAGGTGTTATTCTAGTATGAACTCTTGAATAGATCGATCAGAAAGAATAACTTTGAGGTGGTTTCGTACCCTACCATAATCTCTTCGTTTGTTCTCCGCTATTAGTGACTTTGGAGTGACTCTTTGTTGCATGTTGAGGGATAGTTATGTGATCCAATTATGTTATTATTGCTGAGAGGACTTGCAGTAGTGAAAGTATGAACCCCAGGCCTTGTTTCAACGCATTGCAATACCGTTTGTGCTCACTTTTATCATTAGTTACCTTGCTGTTTTTATAATTTCAGATTACAAAAATGTATATCTACCATCCATATTGCACTTGTATCACCATCTCTTCGCCGAACTAGTGCACCTATACAATTTACCATCGTATTAGATGTGTTGGGGACACAAGAGACTCTTTGTTATTTGGTTGCAGGGTTGTTTGAGAGAGACCATCTTCATCCTACGCCTCCCACGGATTAATAAACCTTAGGTCATCCACTTCAGGGAAATTTGCTACTGTCCTATAAACCTCTGCACTTGGAGGCCCAACAACATCTACAAGAAGAAGGTTGTGTAGTAGACATCAAGCTCTTTTCTGGCGCCGTTGTCGGGGAGGTGAGTGCTGGAAGGTATATCTTTAGATCTTGCAATCGAATCTTTTTGTTTCTTGTTTTATCACTAGTTTAGTCTATAAAAGAAAACTAAAAAAATGGAATTAAGGTTGCCTCATATGCTTCATCTTTTTAATGTCTTTCGTGAAAATAAGGATTCTAATAATTGTGCCAAAGTGTTAGAAGAAGAATGTATTAAAATGTTTGGTACTAAATCTTTGAATGATGAGCATGATTTCAATGTTGTTAGTATGAATTCTTTGAATACCCATGATGCTAATGATATGCAAATCCACAAGCTTGGGGATGCTATGTTTGATGAAGATGATATTTTCTCTCCCCAAGTTTTGATGTGCAATTTTATTATGATGAAAGCATGCCTCCTATCTATGATGATTATTGTGATGACATGTATGCTATAAAGAATAATGATAACCGCGAAACTTGTCATCATGATTTTAATTTTCAATCTCATGATAGTTATTTTCTTGAGTTTGCTCCCACTACTATTCATGAGAAGAAATTTGTTTATGTGGAGCTTAATAAAAATTCTATGCTTGTAGATCATGAAAAGAATGCTTTATGTGATGGTTATATTGTTGAAATCATTCATGATGCTACTGAAAATTATTATGCGGGAGGAATATATGCTCGTAGGAATTTCAATAATATCAAGTTTCCTCTCTATGTGCTTAAAATCTTGAAGTTATGCTTGTTTTGCTTTCCTATGCTAGTTGATTATTGCTCCCATAAATTGTTTGCTCAAAAAATCCCTATGCATAGGAAGAGGGTTAGACTTAAATGTGCTAGTCATATTCTTCATGATGCTCTCTTTATGTTTCAATTCTTATCCTTTATGTGAGCATCGTTGAAATCATCATGCCTAGCTAGGGCGTTAAACGTTAGCGCTTGTTGGGAGGCAACCCAATTTTTATTTTTGTTCCTGTTTATTAATAAATTAATCATCTATCCTCTGTTATGATTGTGTTTTTATGTTTTAATTAGTGTTTGTGCCAAGTAAATCCTTTAGGATCTTCTTGGGAGATTGTTATTTGATCTTGCTGTAAAAAACAGAAAGTATGCGCTCACGATAATAATTTTCATTTTTTACCAGAGAGCGATAAAATACCAATTACACTTGAAGTAGATTAATAAACAAATAGCCTAGAACTTCCTAATTTCTCAGGATTTTTGGAGTTACAGAAGTATACGAAACCTACAGATTACTACAGATTGTTCTGTTTTTGACAGATTCTGTTTTCTATGTGTTGTTTGCTTATTTTGATGAATCTATGAGCAGTATTGGAGGGTATGAACCATAAGAAGTTGGAATACAGTAGATATTACACCAATATGAATTTAGAATGAGTTCACAACAGTACCTAAGTGGTGATTTATTTTCTTATACTAACGGGGCTTATGAGTTTTCTGTTAAGTTTTGTGTTGTGAAGTTTTCAAGTTTTGGGTAAAGATTCGATGGACTATGGAATAAGGAGTGGAAATAGCCTAAGCTTGGGGATGCCCAAGGCACCCCAAGGTAACATTCAAGGACAACCAAGAGCCTTAGCTTGGGGATGCCCCGGAAAGCATCCCCTCTTCCGTCTTCGTTCATCGGTAACTTTACTTGGAGCTATATTTTTATTCGCCACATGATATGTGTTTTGCTTGGAGCGTAATTTTATTTTATTTTGTTTTGCTTGCTGTTTGAATAAAATACAAAGATATCAAATTCTTAAATGTTAGAGAGTCTTCATATAGTTGCATAATTATTCGACTACTCATTGATCTTCACTTATATTTTTCGGAGTAGTTTGTTGTTCCTCTAGTGCTTCACTTATATCTTTTTAGAGCACGGTGGTGGTTTTATTTTGAAGAAATAGATGAACTATCATGCTTCACTTATATTATTTTGAGAGTATCTAAACAGCATGGTAATTTGCTTTGGTTATGAATTTAGTCCTAATATGATGGGCATCCAAGACAGATATAATAAAAACTTTCATATAGAGTGCATTGAATACTATGAGAAGTTTGATACTTGATGATTGTTTTGAGATATGAATATGGTGATATTAGAGTCATGCTAGTTGAGTAGTTGTGAATTTGAGAAATACTTGTGTTGAAGTTTGTGATTCCCGTAGCATACACGTATGGTGAACCGTTATGTAATGAAGTCGGAGCATGATTTATTTATTGATTGTCTTCCTTATGAGTGGCGGTCGGGGACGGGCGATGGTCTTTTCCTACCAATCTATCCCCCTAGGAGCATGCGCGTAGTACTTTGTTTCGATGACTAATAGATTTTTGCAATAAGTATGTGAGTTCTTTATGACTAATGTTGAGGCCATGGATTATACGCACTCTCACCCTTCCACCATTGCTAGCCTCTCTAATACCGTGCACCTTACACTGATATCATACACCCACCATATACCTTCCTCAAAATAGCCACCATAACTACCTATTATGGCATTTCCATATCCATTCCGAGATATATTGCCATGCAACTTTCCACCGTTCCATTATTATGACACGCTTCATCATTGTCATATTGCTTTGCATGATCATGTAGTTGACATCGTATTTGTGGCAAAGCCACCGTTCATTATTTTCATACATGTCACTCTTGATTCATTGCACATCCCGGTACACTGCCGGAGGCATTCACATAGAGTCATATATTGTTCTAAGTATCAAGTTGTAATTCTTGAGTTGTAAGTAAATAAAAGTGTGATGGTCATCATTATTAGAGCATTGTCCCAGTGAGGAAAGGATGATGGAGACTATGATTCCCCCACAAGTCAGGATGAGACTCCGGAAGAAAAAAAAGAAAGGCCAAAAAAAGAAAAAAAGAAAAAAGAGAAGGCCCAAAAAAACAAAAAAAATATAAAAAATGAGAGAAAAAGAGAGAAGGGGCAATGCTACTATCCTTTTACCACACTTATTCTTCAAAGTAGAACCATGATCTTCATGATAGAGAGTCTCCTATGTTGTCACTTTGATATACTAGTGGGAATTTTTCATTATATAACTTGGCTTGTATATTCCAATGATGGGCTTCCTCAAAATGCCCTAGGTCTTCGTGAGCAAGCGAGTTGGATGCACACCCACTAGTTTCTTTTATTGAGCTTTCATACACTTATAGCTCTAGTGCACCCGTTGCATGGCAATCCCTAATCACTCACATTGATATCTATTGATGGGCATCTCCATAGCCCGTTGATACGCCTAGTTGATGTGAGACTGTCTTCTCCTTTTTGTCTTCTCCGCAACCACCATTCTATTCCACCTATAGTGCTATATCCATGGCTCACGCTCATGTATTGCGTGAAGATTGAAAAAGTTTGAGAACACCAAAAGTATGAAACAATTGTTTGGCTTGTCATCGGGGTTGTGCATGATTTAAATATTTTTTGTGGTGAAGATAGAGCATAGCCAGACTATATGATTTTGTAGGGATAGCTTTCTTTGGCCATGTTATTTTGAGAAGACATGATTTCTTTGTTAGTATGCTTGAAGTATTATTGTTTTTATGTCAATATTAAACTTTTGTCTTGAATCTTATGGATCTGAATATTCTTGCCACAATAAAGAGAATTACATGGATAAATATGTTAGGTAGCATTCCACATCAAAAATTTTGTTTTTATCATTTACCTACTCGAGGACGAGCAGGAATTAAGCTTGGGGATGCTTGATACGTCTCCAACGTATCTATAATTTTTTATTATTCCATGCTATTATATTATCAACCTTGGACGTTTTATATGCATTTATCTGCTATTTTATATGATTTTTGGGACTAACCTATTAACCTAGAGCCCAGTGCCAGTTTCTGTTTTTCCTTGTTTTAGAGTATCGCAGAAAAGGAAAATCAAATGGAGCCCAATTGACCTGAAACTTCACGGAACTTATTTTTGGAACGGAAGCAATCCAGGAGACTTGGAGTAGACGTCAGGGAAGCCTTGAGGAAGCCACGAGGCAGGGAGGCGCGCCCTACCCCCTGGGCGCGCCCCCACCCTCGTGGGCCCCTTGTGGCTCCCCTGACCGACTTCTTTCGCCTATATATATATATATATATATATATATATATATATATCAATATACCCTAGAAACATCGGAGAGCACAATAGATCGGGAGTTCCGCCGCCAGAAGCCTCCGTAGCCACCGAAAACCAATCTAGACCCGTTCTGGCACCCTGCCGGAGGGGAAAATCCCTCTCCGATGGCCATCTTCATCATCCCGGTGCTCTCCGTGACGAGCAGGGAGTAGTTCTCCCTCGGGGCTGAGGGTATGTACCAGTAGCTATGTGTTTGATCTCTCTCTCTCTCTCGTGTTCTTAATTTGGCACGATCTTGATGTATCGCGAGCTTTGCTACTATAGTTGGATCTTATGTTTATCCTCCCCCTCTACTCTCTTGTAATGGATTGAGTTTTCCCTTTGAAGTTATCTTATCGGATTGAGTCTTTAAGGATTTGAGAACACTTGATGTATGTCTTGCACGTGCTTATCTGTGGTGACAATGGGATATCATGTGATCCACTTGATGTATGTTTTGGTGATCAACTTGCGAGTTCCGTGACCACGTGAACTTATGCATAGGGGTTGGCACACGTTTTCGTCTTGACTCTCCGGTAGAAACTTTGGGGCACTCTTTGAAGTACTCTGTGTTGGTTGAATAGATGAATCTGAGATTGTGTGATGCATATCATATAATCATACCCATGGATACTTGAGGTGACATTGGAGTATCTAGGTGACATTAGGGTTTTGGTTGATTTGTGTCTTAAGGTGTTATTCTAGTACGAACTCTTGAATAGATCGATCAGAAAGAATAACTTTGAGGTGGTTTCGTACCCTACCATAATCTCTTCGTTTGTTCTCCGCTATTAGTGACTTTGGAGTGACTCTTTGTTGCATGTTGAGGGATAGTTATGTGATCCAATTATGTTATTATTGCTGAGAGGACTTGCAGTAGTGAAAGTATGAACCCTAGGCCTTGTTTCAACGCATTGCAATACCGTTAGTGCTCACTTTTATCATTAGTTACCTTGCTGTTTTTATAATTACAGATTATGAAAACCTATATCTACCATTCATATTGCACTTGTATCACCATCTCTTCGCCGAACTAGTGCACCTATACAATTTACCATTGTATTGGGTGTGTTGGGGACACAATAGTCTCTTTGTTATTTGGTTGCAGGGTTGTTTGAGAGAGACCATCTTCATCCTATGCCTCCCACGGATTGATAAACCTTAGGTCATCCACTTGAGGGAAATTTGCTAATATCCTACAAACCTCTGCACTTGGAGGCCCAGCAACGTCTACAAGAAGAAGGTTGTGTAGTAGACATCAAAAACTAACTCGATTACATGATAAATCTCATCCAACCCATCACCGTCTAGCAAGCCTACGATGGAATTACTCACGCACGACGGTGAGCATCATGAAATTGGCGATGGAGGATGGTTGATGATGACGATGGTGATGGATTCCCCTCTCCGGAGCCCCGAACAGACTGTAGATCAGCCCTCCTGAGAGAGTTTAGGGCTTGGCGGCGGCTCCATATCGTAAAACGCGATGAATCCTTCTCCTTTGTTTTTTTCTCCCTGAAAGTGAATATATGGAGTCTAGGTTGAGGTCGGTGGAGCGTCAGAGGGCCCATGAGGCAGGTGGCGTGCCCAGGGGGTAGGGCGCGCCCCCACCCTCGTGGATAGTTGGAGGCCCCCCTGACGTGGATCTTCCTTCCATTATTTATTATATATTCCAAAATAATGCTTCGTTGATTTTCAGGTCATCCCGAGAACTTTTATTTCTGCACAAAAATAACAACATGGCAATTCTCCTGAAAACAGCGTCAGTCCGGGTTAGTTCCATTCAAATCATGCAAGTTAGAGTCCAAAACAAGGGCAAAAGTGTTTGTAAAAGTAGATACGACAGAGACATATCAACTCCCCCAAGCTTAAACCTTTGCTTGTCCTCAAGCAATTCAGTTGATAAACTGAAAGTGATAAAGAAAAACTTTTACAAACTTTGTTTGCTCTTGTTGTTGTAGATATTTAAAGCCAGCATTCAAGTTTTCAGCAAAGATTATGAACTAACCATATTCACAATAACATTTAGGTCTCATATTTACTCATATCGATGGCATAATCAACTAGCGATCAATAATAATAAATCTCAGATCACAACACTTTCTCAAAACAATCATGATATGATATAACAAGATGGTATCTCGCTAGCCCTTTATGAGACTGCAAAACATAAATGCAGAGCACTTTTAAAGATCAAGGACTGACTAGACATTGTAATTCGTGGTAAAGGAGATCCAGTCAAATCATACTCAATGTAAACTAACAGTAATGGATGCAAATGACAGTGGTGCTCTCCAACTAGTGCTTTTTAATAAGAGGATGATGACTCAACATAAAAGTAAATAGATAGGCCCTTCGCAGAGGGAAGCAGGGATTTGTAGATATGCCAGAGCTCGGTTTTGAAATAGATATGAATAATATTTTGAGCGGTATAATTTCATTCTCAACATAACAACCAAGAGATGGCGATATCTTCCATGCTACACACATTGTAGGCAGTTCCCAAACAGAATGGTAAAGTTTATACTCCCCCTCCACCAACAAGCATCAATCCATGGCTTTCTCGAAACAACGAGTGCCTCCAACTAACAAGAGTCCCGGGGGAGCTTTGTTTGCAGTTATTTTGATTTGATTTGCATAAGGCATGGGACTGGGCATCCCGGTTACCAGCCATTTTTTCATGAGTGAGGAGCGGAGTCCACTCCTCTTGAGAATAACCCGCCTGACATGGAAGATACGGACAGCCCTAGTTGATACATGAGCTATTCGAGCATACAAAGGAGGATATTTATTTGAAGGTTTAGAGTTTGGCACATACAAATTTACTTGAAATGGCAGGTAGATAACGTATATAGGTAGGTATGGTGGACTCATATGGAATAACTTTGGGGTTTATGGAATTGGATGCACAAGCAGTATTCCCGCTTAGTACAGGTGAAGGCTAGCAAAAGACTGGGAAGCGACCAGCTAGAGAGCGACAACAGTCATGAACATGCATTAAAATTAATCAACACCGAATGCAAGCATGAGTAGGATATAATGCACCATGAACATAAATATTGTAGAGGCTATGTTGATTTTGTTTCAACTACATGCGTGAACATGTGCCAAGTCAAGCCACTCGAATCATTCAAAAGAGGATACCACCCTATCATACCACATCACAACCATTTTAATAGCATGTTGGCACGCAAGGCAAACCAATATAAGATCCTAGCTAATTAAGCATGGCATAAACAACTATAATCTCTAATTGTCATTGCAAACATGTTTATTCATAATAGGCTGAATCAGAAACGATGAACTAATCATATTTACAAAAACAAGAGAGGTCGAGTTCGTACCAGCTCTTCTCATCTCAATGAGTTCATCATATAATTATCATTATTGCCTTTCACTTGCATGACCGAATAGTGTGGATAATGATAATAGTGCACGTGCATTGGACTAAGCTGGAATCTGCAAGCATTCAATTCAAGAGAGAAGACAAGGTAATATGGGCTCTTTGTTAGATCAACAATAATGCATATAAGAGCCACTTTAACATTTTAATTATGGTCTTCTCCTCTCGACCCCCAAAGGAAAGAAAATAAATAAAACTATTTACATGGGAAAGCTCCCAATAAACAAAAGAAGAATGAGAAATATTTTTGGGTTTTTCTTTTTAATTACTACTACAAGCCTGGAAAGTAGGCTAATTAAAAGCTACAACTTTTTTTGTTTTTCTTAAGGTTTATCAAACACACAAGAAGAAAGCATAAAAAGGGAAAATAAACTAGCATGGATGATACAATGAAAAAGTATGAGCACCGACAACTAGCAATGAGTGTGTGAACATGAATGTAATGTCAGTGAGAAATACGTACTCCCCCAAGCTTAGGCATTTGGCCTAAGTTGGTCTATGGCCACGGCTGGCCTGCCGGATATCCAAAGTAATAGTTGGGGTCGTACTGTGAAGAAGCCTCGAATTGCCACTGGTTGGCAATCACCTCCGGATCCCACTCATAATCAGACTGTCGTGGAGGATCAAATTGTGGTTCCAGCTCCGGCTTTGTAGCTGATGTAGGGTTCCGGTAGGCGTGAATGGCCTCCAAAGGAACAAGGTACTTGCCTGTAGATAAATCAAACAAGGAAGGAGCAGGCAAGGTAATAGTCTCAGGATGATTTTTACCAAATATTAATTTGTACTTAAGCTCCTTTTCCCTATTATTGACAATAAAATCATGTGCTACCATACTCTTATAATCTAAATAAACAGGAGGCAGCAATTTTTCTTCCCTCTCATAATGCCTAATAGGTATGTTAAAATGTGCAGCGAGGCACGAGGCGAAGATGCCTCCAAGGACGGGGCCCTTAGTACGGTTAAGATTTATCCGCTTTGCAATAATAGCGCCCATACTAAATGTGTCATCACGAAATAAGGCATGGCACAAAATAACAATATCAGGGGCACTTAGGTTTCCACAGTTTCCACGCCCAATCAAGCATCTACTAGCAAATATAGCAAAGTAACGTAGAACATGACAGTGTATCCTAGTAATTCGTGCGTTGGGAACGTTTCTCGTTTCCCCTATAGTAATGGTATCAATAAACCCATCCACATCGTCACGATGTGGTTCCTCTACGCTGCCCTCGAAAGGGATCAAACAAACGCGACAAAAATCATGAAGTGACATCTCCTTATGCTCATCATATAAATAAAATTCCACCGTAGGTGGTGAGCTCCTAGCATGGAAATGAAAGTTTTGCACAAAGATATTGGTGAGTAAGAGATACTGTTCACGTTGGTCGTGGAGGAAGGCGGTGAGGCCTGCATTCTCAGCCAATTCATAGAAATCATCATAAATCCCGGCTGCTCTCAAGAAATTATCACAAGGCCATTCACACGGTCGGACCTCCGCGGTGCGAGGGAGATTATACTTGGGCCTCTTATCCTCCTCACTTTGCTTATCCTTCGAGCGTCGGCTCGATGAGCCCCTCAAAAATCTCTTCATCTTTTTCTGAATATTTCTGAAATTTGTAGTAACTTCAAAATAAAAGTGAACCAAACTCAAATATTTTTGATAGCAACTACTCCTATAGGTGCCTAGAGGCAATATCATGCATCAAAACTACTTTTGACCACATAAATTTGACATGCAAGCTCAAGAACAGGGTCAGCTAAGCATCAAAAATATGCAATGAATAAAACACTAGAACAAAAACTAATTGGACCATTGGAGGAGTCACATACCAAGCAACAATCCTCCAAAGCAGTTTTGTGAGAGGTGCTTTGAGCAAAAAATGGCAGCAAAATGAGCTTGGACTCGGGTTTGGGCTGGTTAGTGGTGTTTGTGGGAGGAAGAAGGAGTGTGTGGTAGCTGGAATAAGTGGAGGGGAGGCACCATGGGCCCACGAGGCAGGGGGCGCGCCCAGGGGGTAGGGCGCGCCCTCCACCCTCGTGGCCAGGTGCTTGCTCCCCCTGCTGTGTTCTCAGTGCCAGATATTCTCAAATATTCCAGAAAAAATCATATTTAAATTTCAGGGCATTTGGAGAACTTTTATTTTTGGGGTATTTTTTATTGCATTGATAATTCAGAAAACAGGCAGAAATTACTATTTTTTCTTTATTTAATATAAATAATAGAAAGTAAAAAGAGGGTATGGAGAGTTGCGTTTTCTAAATTCATCCATCTCATGCTCATCAAAAGGAATCCACTAACAAGGTTGATCAGGTCTTGTTAACAAACTCATTCCGAATAACATGGAACCGGAGAATTTTCGAATAACACTAGGTTACCTCAACGGGGATATGCACATCCCCAACAATAAGAATATCATATTTCTTCTTGACAGTGGGAAGAGGAAATTCAAAACCTCCAAAAATAATTGATGGAATTTTTCCAATAGAGTTTATACTATGAACTTGAGGTTGTTTCCTCGGAAAGTGTACCGTATGCTCGTTACCATTAACATGAAAAGTGACACTGCCTTTGGTGCAATCAATAATAGCCCATGCAGTATTCAAAAAGGGTCTTCCAAGAATAATAGACATACTATCGTCCTCGGGAATATCAAGAATAACAAAGTCCATTAAAATAGTAATGTTTACAACCACAACAGGCACATCCTCACAAATACCGACAGGTATAGCAGTTGATTTATCAGCCATTTGCAAAGATATTTCAGTAGGTGTCAACTTATTCAAATCAAGTCTACGATATAAAGAGAGAGGCATAACACTAACACCGGCTCCAAGATCACATAAAGCAGTTTTAACATAGTTTCTTTTAATGGAGCATGGTATAGTTGGTACTCCGGGATCTCCAAGTTTCTTTAGTATTCCATCCTTAAAATTATAATTAGCAAGCATGGTGGAAATTTCAGCTTCTGGTATCTTTCTTTTATTTGTAACAATTTCTTTCATATACTTAGCATAAGGATTCATTTTGAGCATATCAGTCAAACGCATACGCAAGAAGATAGGTCTAATCATTTCAGCAAAGCGCTCAAAATCCTCATCATCCTTTTCCTTGGATGGTTTAGGAGGAAAAGGCATGGGTTTCTGAACCCATGGTTCTCTTTCTTTACCGTGCTTCCTAGCAACAAAGTCTCTCTTATCATAACATTGATTCTTTGATTGTGGGTTATCAAGATCAATAGCAGGTTCAATCTCTACATCATTATCATTGCTAGGTTGAGCATCAACATGAACATCATTATTAACATTATTACTAGGTTCATGTTCATTACCAGATTGTGTTTCTGCATCAGAAATAGAAATATCATTGGGATTCTCAGGTGTGTCTACAACAGGTTCACTAGAAGCATGCAAAGTCCTATCATTTTTCTTTTTCTTCCTCTTAGGAGGACTAGGTGCATCAATAATATTTCTCTGAGAATCTTGCTCAATTCTCTTAGGACGGCCCTCAGGATACAAAGGTTCCTGAGTCATTTTACCACCTCTAGTCATAACTCTAACAACATTATCATTTTTCTTACTATTTAATTCATTGCGCAAATCATTCTGAGCTTTAAGTACTTGTTCTACTTGAGTGGTAACCATAGAAGCATGTTTACTAATAAGTTTAAGTTCACCTTTAACGTTAGCCATATAATCACCCAAGTGTTCAAGCATATCAGCATTGCGTTTTAATTCTCTACCAAAATAAGCATTGAAGTTTTCTTGTTTAACCATGAAGTCATCAAACTCATCCAAGCATGGGCTAGCAAACTTAGTAAATGGGATTTCAGCTTTATCATATCTATAGAGAGAATTGACCTTTACTATCTGTGTCGGGTTATCAAGACCATGTATTTCTTCAATAGGCGGTAAATTAATACCATGTATTTCTTCAACAGGTGATAAATTCTTAACATCTTTAGCTTTTATACCTTTTTCCTTCATAGATTTCTTTGCCTCTTGCATATCTTTAGGACTGAGAAATAGAATACCCCTTTTCTTCGGAGTTGGCTTAGGAGTTGGTTCAGGAATTGGATTAGGAAGTGTCCAATTATTTTCATTAGTCAACATATTATTCAATAGAATTTCAGGTTCATCTGGTGTTCTTTCCCTGAAAACACAACCAGCACAACTATCCAGGTGGTCTCTGGAAACATCGGTTAGTCCATTATAAAAGATATCAAGTATTTCATTTTTCTTAAGAGGATGATCAGGAAAAGCACTAAGTAATTGGAAAAGCCTCCCCCAAGCTTGTGGGAGACTCTCTTCTTCAAATTGCACAAATTATATATTTCCCTTAAAGCAGCTTGTTTCTTATGAGCGGGGAAATATTTAGCAGAGAAGTAATAAATCATATCCTGGGGACTACGCACACAACTAGGATCATGAGAATTAAACCATATCTTAGCATCACCCTTTAATGAGAATGGAAATATCTTAAGGATATAATAGTAGCGAGTTTTCTCATCATTAGTGAACAGGGTAGCTATATCATTTAATTTAGTAAGATGTGCCACAACAGTTTCAGATTCATAACCATAGAAAGGATCAGATTCAACTAAAGTAATTATCTCAGGATCAACAGAGAAATCATAATCCTTATCAGTAACAAATATAGGTGAAGTAGCATAAGCAGGATCATATTTCATTCTAGCATTCAGAGTTTTTTGTTTCAATTTAGCTCATAATTTCTTAAGATCACTCCTATCATTGCAACCAAGAATATCTCTAGCAGTTTCTTCATCTATAACATAGCCCTCAGGCACAACAGGTAATTCATATCTAGGGGAGAGTCTTCATCATCACTTTCATCAATATTATCAGTTTCAGTAATTTCATTCTCTCTAGCCCTAGCAAGTTGTTCATCAAGAAATTCACCAAGTGGCACAGTAGTATCAAGCATAGAAGTAGTTTTATCATAAGTATCATGCATAGCAGAAGTGGCATCATCAATAACATGCGACATATCAGAATGAATAGCAGAAGCAGGTTTAGGTGTCGCAAGCTTACTCAGAACAGAAGGTGAATCAAGTGTAGAGCTGGATGCCAGTTCCTTACCTCCCCTCATAGTTGAGGGATAAATTTTTGTTTTCGCGTCTTTCAAGTTCTTCATAATGATAAGCAGATATAAATCCCAAGTGACTCAAAGAATAGAGCTATGATCCCCGGCAACGGCGCCAAAAAATAGTCTGGATAACCCACAAGTATAGGGGATCGCAACAGTTTTCGAGGGTAGAGTATTCAACCCAAATTTATTGATTCGACACAAGGGGAGCCAAAGAATATTCTCAAGTATTAGCAGCCGAGTTATCAATTTAATCACACCTGGAAACTTAATATCTGCAGCAAAATGTTTAGTAGCAAAGTAATATGATAGTGGTGGTAATGGTGGTAAAGGGTAACAGTAGTAAAAGTAATTTTTTTGGTGTTTTGTAGTGATGATATAAATAGCAACGGAAAAGTAAATAAGCGAATAACAATATATGGAAAGCTCGTAGGCAATGGATCGGTGATGGAGAATTATGCCGATGCGGTTCATCATGTACCAGTCATAACCTAGGGTGACACAGAACTATCTCCAGTTTATCAATGTAATGTAGGCATGTATTCCGAATATAGTCATACATGCTTATGGAAAAGAACTTGCATGACATCTTTTGTCCTACCCTCCCGTGGCAGCGGGGTCCTATTGGAAACTAAGGGATATTAAGGCCTCCTTTTAATAGAGTACCGGAACAAAGCATTAACACATAGTGAATACATGAACTCCTCAAACTACGGTCATCACCGGTAAGTATCCCGATTATTGTCACTTTGGGGTTAACGGATCATAACACATAATAGGTGATTATAGACTTGCAAGATAGGATCAAGAACTCTCATATATTGATGAAAACATAATAGGTTCAGACCTTGTCAAATAAGGTGTTGTGCTCTCTGAATCTTAACACACTGAATGAACTCTGAGTGGTGACAGTGCTTGGAAGCATTGGCATTCTTGGCATGGGCTTCTATGTCTGAGGCCTTTGGTCGACATGATAGTAATAGAGTGGCCCATGAGCTTCAGGAGGTGTAAGAATAGGCCACCTGATTCTTATCAGTTCTCCTTCATGATTGAAGGCCCTTGCCATGGTGTGAGGAGCTGGTGCAGCAGCAACATCTGAGGTAGATGGCTGACTGTCTTCAGAGGTGGCATTGGCCCCAATCTGAAGTGTGGCTACAGGCTACGGAGTGGCTTCAGCCATGACTACATCATTGGCTTTAGTATGGGTGTTAGCGGCATCATCATCACTAGCTTCATTTACTGGGGGTTCAGGCAAATTCACTTTTGGAATCTCAACATTCTCAGCAGGGGAAATAACAACTTGTTCTTCTTCATTTTCTTTGACTGATGCAGCCGGAATATCTTTAGCCTCTTTGGCTTCAGACTCTTGAGCAGTATCTGGAGGGATGGCTTCAGGGAACACTTGGCATGCTACTTAGTTGGTGGTGTGCACATCTTCTTCAGGGATACTGAAATAGAGGAAGGGCACGGGCCTCTGTGAAGCCTTTGGAACCCAGGTGATGACATTGTCTTCCCCATGTTTTCTGGTGTTGCTTGGGGGTCTCAAGCACTGGAGTACTGACATGAGCCAGTGGCGTGCACAGAATTACTTCATGGAGTGGGGAGTTGGGGTGATACTCTTGCCAGAACTCATCTTGTGCGATTGGCGTCTGATACGTCCATTTTGCACCATGCTTTTATATTGATATTTATTGCATTATGGGCTGTTATTACACACTATATCACAATACTTATGCCTTTTCTCTCTTATTTTATAAGGTTTACATGAAGAGGGAGAATGTCGGTAGCTGGAATTCTGGACTGGAAAAGGAGCAAATATTAGAGACCTATTCTGCACAACTCCAAAAGTCCTGAAACTTCACGGAGAATATTTTTGGAATATATAAAAAATATTGGGCGAAGAAAGCACCAGAGGGGGGCCACCAGCCAGCCATAAGGGTGGAGGGCGCGCCCCCCGTCCTTGTGGGCCCCTTGGCAGGCCTCCGACGCCCATCTTCTGCTATATGGTGTGTTTTGCCCTGGAAAAAAATCA
The DNA here is from genome assembly GCF_018294505.1 of Triticum aestivum. Classification (NCBI taxonomy): domain Eukaryota; kingdom Viridiplantae; phylum Streptophyta; class Magnoliopsida; order Poales; family Poaceae; genus Triticum; species Triticum aestivum. The sequence goes on from NC_057812.1 coordinate 266,839,871, forward strand.
GAAGGAAGCTTTCGGGATGAAGCGCCACCGCCTCTAGGCAGAACTTGGGCAGAACCAATCTAGGGCTCTGGCGGAGCTGTTCTGCCGAGGAAACTTCCCTCCGGGAGGGGAAGTCAAAGCCATCATCATCACCAACGATCCTCTCGTCGAGAGGGGGTCAATCTCCATCAACATCTTCACCAACACCATCTCCTCTCAAACCCTAGTTCATCTCTTGTATCCGATCTCTGTCTCAAAACCTCATATTGGTACCTGTGGGTTGCTAGTAGTGTTGATTACTCCTTGTAGTTGATGCTAGTTGGTTTATTCGGTGGAAGATCATATGTTCACATCCTTAATGCTAGTTAGTACTGCTGGCATTCTAGGAACGAGGGTACCCAGAATTGCCTACCTGCGGCCCACGATTTGGCTCTATCCACTACAAAAAAAGACACATCCGTGACATTTTGGGCTGAACGAATTTTTTTATGTCATACTTATGACACTTCTATGACAATAATTGTGACAAAACCCGGTATCATCATAGATGTGGTGGGGTCCTACTTCTATGACAAAAAATCATGACAGAAAATGGGCTTTTTGTCCTGGGCAGGCCGGAGACGCAGCTGCATGACATTCTTTGGGCCGTCCATGACGGAAAAAACCGTGGCAGAAGCGAGGGCGAGGAAAATACCGGGGGGTTCCCGGTTACGGTGGGTGGTCGGATGCCAAGCGATACGCGTTTCTCTCGTACGTACATGCGTGCGTGCGAGGCGTTGGGCTCTAACTGAACCCGAGCGAGGCGTTGGGCTCTAACTGAACCCGAGCGATTGCACTGCAGGCTACGCGTTACTAAACCTGAGCGATCGATCGGTGGCTGTTAACTGAACCCGATCGAGCGATTCCTTCGCTACTGCTTCTAACTGAAGCCGATCGATGCTGCCTCTGGATGAACAGTGAGCGTTGTTGGGGGTTTTGGATGAACAGGAACCCGTGGTAGTAGAGGCTGTTGCCGCTGGATGAACAGTACCCCGATCGATCGAGCCGGTGGATGAACAGGATCCCGTGGAGGGCTGGATGAACAGGCCCCCGTGGAGGGCTGGTTGAACAGTAGCCAGTGGAGGGCTGGATGAACAGTAGACTGTGGAGGGGTGGTTGAACAGGACCCCCGTGGAGAGGGCTGGTTGAACAGTAGCCGGTGGAGGAGCGCGCGGTGGAGGCTGGATGAACAGGAGCCCGTGGATGAACAGTCACACGTGGAGGCTGGAGGAGGTCGACGATGGATGAACAGTAGCCCGTGGAGGCTGGAGGAGGTCGATGGTGGAGATGAACAGTATCCCATGGAGCCCCGTTTTGCGGTACACCACACCCCTCCCGATGAACAGGACCCCCGTTTCGACCGTAACGCTCCAACACAAGTCCGTTTCCTCCGTTTTGCGGTACGCCACACCCCTCCCGGTCAACAGGACCCCGTTTCGACCGTAGGAGGTCCAAGAGAAGTCCGTTTCCTCCGTTTTGCGGTACGCCAGACCCCTCCCGATGAACATGATCCTGTTTCGACCGTGGCTGGTCGAACACAAGGCCGTTTCCTCCGTTCTATGGTACGCCAGGCCTCATTTCCATCGGTTGTTCCGTCCAAGCTGGTTGGATCCCGATGAACATGACGATGCATTCCGTTCCGACCCAGCTGGTTGGCTCACCATGAACACGACGACGACGCAGTTTCTTCGTTCCATTCCAGCCATGTACACGAGCCCTGGCCGTACGTATGCACGAGTAGGCGTTTGAGACCCCGCTCGTATGTACGTACGTGGCCGCATTTACTTTCTTGCACCCTGGCCACTGTACGTACATGTACATGCTACGTGCGTGCCTCTACTATGAGACGTGCACGCCTCTACTACGACATGTGCCCTTCCTTGCACGGCCATGGTTCATCGCTGCAACCTGCAGATAGACCGATCGTATGTACGTACGTGTTCGTGACCAGAATGATAACACTACGTACGCTTCGATTGGGTGGGTCCTGACTGTCAGGCACTTCCTTGCGTGCGAAGATGTAGCTGGTGGGTCCCAACAATCAGGGGGAAAATGTTTTTTTGTGAAATACGGTGGCCCATCCGGTGGGTCCCTGCTGTCAGGTGGAGGAATCATTATTTTGCGCGTAATAAGGAGGCACTTCCTTGCTGCGGCCGTGGACCCAGCTGTCAGCCTCTCCACGTATAGTACTCTTCCGATGGAAGTTGTTCGTTGACCACATTAACCATGCTGCACTGAGAGCACCAAGGCGGTGGACGACGGCGAGGCCTAGGAAGGGGACGACATGGAGCCGTGGAAGAGGCGACAGTGGATGCCCACGTGGAGAGGAGTACGAGGGTTCACTGGTTCGGCTGCGATGTGAGGCTGCCATCGCCGCAGGGCCTAGCTAGCGGTGGGACTAGTAGGGGGTGGTGAGGCCTCCGCGGCAGCACAGTCGGCCACGGGAGGCAGGAGCAGGCGGCATGACCGGCACTGCTTTGGGCGGCTGGATCAAGAAGACCAGAGGATGAAGAAGCAGTACGGCCATTGGATGGACATCGTACGGTCACTAGAGCTAGAATCGTTCATATTGACTAAGTTGACAAATCCCTCCGTCCCCGTCAACTTAGTAGGCCCACATGTCAGCCTCCCACTATGCTGGGTCCCAGCAAGCAGGGGGGGTATTCATTTTTTGTGCGTAATAAGGAGGCACTTCCTTGCGTGCGAAGATATAGCTCGTGGGTCCGACCTGTCAGCGGGGGGAACATATTTTTCGTGAAATACAGAGGCCCTTCCGATGGGTCCCAAATGTCAGGTGGAGGAATCATTATTTTGCGCATAATAAGGAGGCATTTCCTTGTGTGCTGCTGTGGACCCAGCTGTCAGCCTCTCCACATATAGTCCATGTCCGATGGATGTCGTTCGTTGACCATGTTGACCGCGGCGCGCCAAGAGCACCAGGGCGGTGGATGACGGTGACGCCTAGGAAGGGAACGACATGGAGCCGGGGAAGACTCGACAGTGGTTGCCCACGCGGTGGGGAGTATGAGGGTTTACTGGTCCGGCTGCCATCGCCGGAAAATAACAGGAGGTGTGGGTGAGTAGAGGAATGGCCTGGCTAGCAATGGAGTAGGGTGGGGCAGTGCGGCCTATGCGGCAGCACAGCCGGCCATGGGAGGCGGGAGCAGGCAGTCCCACCGGTGCTGGTTTGGGTGGCTAGAGCAAGAAGATCAGATTTTGAAGAAGCAGCACGGCCGTTGGATTAACATCCAACGATCACTGCTGCTAGAATCGTTTGTGGACTAAGTTGACAAAGCCTTTCGTACACGTCAACCTAGTAGACCCACAAGTCAGCCTCCAAATCTGTCTCAAACAGCATACAACCCGAAATTTCTAGCCAGATTCAAATTAAATTAAAAACTAAACATGCCTTAATTTAAATCCAATGAAATTTTACCCGCACAAAAACAATGAAATTTAAAATATCAAAATCCGAAAGGAAAAATAATTTTGGAACTAATTGCATGTTTGCTGTATTTTTTCATTTTACAGCCCATTTAATATTACTTATAGCCCATTTTATTACTTATAGCCCATTTTCTGGGCAAAATGCATCCCTCCTCGTCTTGAAAGATTTCCGTCCTAGCAAGGTGTAGAAAAAGAAGTAGGCCTATGTTGGTTATTCTGCAAAAAACAAAATAGTTGGGCTAGCCATTTTCAGAAAGGAAAAAAACAAACTGGGCTGGTCATGTGCTAGACGGGCCACAACTCCCGAACAACCCAGTTGATACACTTCTCCGTCCCGAAAAAACAAAATTACTACGCGCGCTGCTGGGTCCCTACTGTCATCCTCACCATGTAGAGTCATCTCCTTATTCCTCTCGGTTGTTGACCATGTTGACAACACCGTAGGGCGGCGCTGCGGCGAGCGAACCAAGGCGGAGGACGATGGTGAGGCCTCGGACGGGAACAAACAGGAGCCGGGGAACATGCGCAGAGTTTTAGGGTGCAATGTGGCCACGATGCATGCGCGGTAGCACAACCAACCGTGGGAGGCGGGAGTAGGCGGTCCCGCCGGCGCTGGCTTGGCTTTAGCGGCTGGAGGAAGAAGAGACTGAAGAAACACGACAGACGTTGAATCTCAATCCAATGGTCAAGGTTGGCACAATCGTTTGTTGACTAAGCTAACACCAAGTAGCATACGTTTTTATATATAGGAAGAAAAGAAAAACTGGGCTCGTTCGCCTGATAACATTCCCGAAACTGCGACCGTTCGATCTTGCGAACTAAAACTGCAAGGAAAATGCGTTCATCTGTCGTCCTCCTCCCAGGGAATGTTTGCCACATAAGTGACTAGCACCCTTGGTTTTCAACCGAGAGGTTTGGGTTCGAGTCCCAGGAAATCTCAATTTTGTCCTCCTTCCTTCCTCGCAAAAAATAGAAAGAAAATCAAAGACTTGAGAAGGCTTATAGAACAAGCTGGTGTACGAGTAAAGAGATATTGCTGAGTTTTAGAAAAAAGAGGCATGTGCTCCTGTAGCTGGTTCAAAGCCAAACCTAGACCATGACTATATATGGTGCTATGCTACTCTACAAGTAATGAAACTAACATATCCAACATTCACTTCTCCTCTTCTCTACTTACTCTACCTAGCATCAGAAGCTTTGGCCGCAGCAGCCATGTCCGATGGCTGCTCGTCCACCTGCTCTTTAGTAGGCAACAACCAGATATGCGCAAAGTCGCCATCCGTACCATCACCTGTGGGTCTCATCACACCCCCGCCGGCACACGCACCGCAGCCGGTTGCCCATCGCAGCCCGCTGCCGTTGGTGTGGTGCCACTGCTGCAAATCACGCAGAGTCATCCGTCGCGTCTCAACCACAATCCTCAACCCTGGCCGAGTCCTCTACAAATGCCCGAATCATGGGGTAATAATATGTTTAAGTGTTGTTCTGCTGCTTTCAGTTGCTGATATTTTTAATAGTTTGGTTGATGATCTTCCAATTTGATTCGTGCAGAAAAGGGAAGATTCATGTGATTTGTATTTCTGGGAAGTTGCTGACGTGGGGGGATGCAACTATGTTGATTATTTGGTTAGCTGAGGAATCCCAATACCATTGGGGTGTTGGACAAGTAACCAAAGGAACGATAGAAGAGGAAGATCCAGAGCAGAAGGTTAAAGATGCAGTTCCTCTGATCATGGCCAAGCAACAGCTGCTGAACGACCTTGACAATAATAAAGAGATTAAAGAGCTTGTGAAGATAACGGGCAAAATCGATGTGCTTTGTAGGATGATTGTCTCTTTATTTGCAGTGTATGTAGCACTCGTGATGTATTCAGTGGCTATGACATGAGACTTTGCTAAAACTAGTAATGAATGAAACCTGTGTAGCAGGCTGGGCATAGTGTTGTGAACATCTAATGGTTTCTATTAACAGAAATCGGGGGGTATCCCCTTTTGCTCATAAATAAATAAATAGCCTAGGCCCTTTTGGTAATAAATAAATAAATTAGCAAAGGCCGCGTCGGGTCAGCTTTGTTCCCATTCGAGACGTCGAGCAAATTGAAGTCCAACAGCAAACTATGTCATCAAATTCAAGTTTCACAGCCAAATATGAGTACAACTAAACAACAATGTCATCATGTTTTAGTCGTCATACAATCACCAAACACAAATGAACATACATAACAAGTGATGTTCTCACAGCAAAATACTAAACAACACGTTCACCAGGTTTCAGTTGTCATAGCAAACACAATTTCACATAGTAGACAAAAAAAACGTCTTCTGATAGGCAAATACGAAAAAAGCAATCTAATCATCATCTGCAGCAGCAGCGTCAACATCTTCGCCATGTGTATCAGTCTGAATCGTAATTCCCTAGAGTGTCATATTTTCTTCATCCTGAATGTCCTCGAACGTTGTCTTCTTCTTGATCAACTCTTGTATGTCCACGGCAGGACAAGCAATCTTTTTGCCAGCGTCATTGACGTGATGGTTCTCAAAGATATTAGGAACATCTATGGAATCTTGTACATCAGGAGCAGTGTAAGCATCATCTTGTTGTGCAACTTCATTAAACGAATTCCTCTGCTCAAACCTTTGCAATACTCTCCATCATTGCTACGTGCAAATGTGTCTTCCAAGAAAAATATCTGTGTTGCTTGATTTGCCAAAATAAAAGGCTCGTTGGTCTGGTACGCCACCTTGACATTGATGGATTTGAAATAATCATCAGCTCTGTGTTTTGTGATCCTGGAAAACAGGTTATACCAACGATAGCACAACAGAACCACACACCGATGATCCTCGAAACTGGAGATATACTGCAACTGAACAATGTCTGTTATGTTAGCATACATTTCAGTTGTCTCTATGCCGTACGTATCCGTGCTCATGATGGCACTGTTTTGTTTCTTCCTGCCTTCGTCGCATGCAAGGGTGTTGTAGCGAACATCTCCAACAACGCAAGATTCATAATGTCTTACCCGAGTATCATGACCCATTGCTAGTGCGTAAAGGGCATCATCAGCTGCCTGCCCATCCTCCCGCATCTTCTTAACCTATGGTTAGAAAATAGACAAGCTGGTCATCTTATGTATCAAATATATTAAAAAACTGTCAGTGCAATTCAAAAGCTTACATGGCTCTTGAACCATTTCGCAAATCCTGCCATAACCAGTTTGTTAATGTTTCTTGGATTTTGCGGCAGTAACTCCTTTTTGTAGATGCTGCACAACATAGTGATCACGTCAAACATCTAAATATATAAGAATGTGCTGCAAGTTTAGTAGATTACGATGTATACATTGCAGTACTTAGCACTAACTTGATATAAGGTAGTATCTCAGGACAGTTATTCAACACATACCAAACCATTTTGTCCAAATCTTTAGGTTTGTCCTCTTGTTGACTCTTCCCTGTAACTCAAATAGAATAATCGAAAACATTGAGCCCGGGATTGTCTTCACCCACCTCTTTGCTAAGCTGATCAGCTGTTTCAATGTATTTTGAGCAGAATGTCAATGCTTCTGTAGCAATGTAGGCCTCTGCAATGGAACCCTCAGGTCTAGCTCTGTTCCTAACATAGCCCTTGAAAGTGCCGAGCCTCCTTTCAATAGGGTACATCTAGCATACTGTACTGGACCTCTAAGTAGTGCCTCGTTAGGTAGATGAACAGCCAAATGCACCATCACATCAAAGAAGGCTGGAGGATATATCTCCTCAAGGTCGCATAGGATAGTTGGTATCTTGTCTCTAAGATGCTCCAAAGCATCTACCCTGATATTTCTACTGCAGAGTTCCCTGAAGAATTGTCCCAACTCTGCAACTGCTCTGTATAAGTCAGGGCGGCCCAATCCTCTAAGGATAACTGGTAAAACCCTTTGAAGTAGGACGTGGCAGTCATGAGTTTTCAACCCTTGTACCTAATACGTCTCCGCCGTATCTACTTTTCCAAACACTTTTGCCCTTGTTTTGGACTCTAACTTGCATGATTTGAATGGAACTAACCCGGACTAACGCTGTTTTCAGTAGAATTGCCATGTTGTTATTTTTTTGCAGAAATAAAAGTTCTCGAAATGACCTGAAAATCAATGGAGAATTATTTTGGAATATATAAAAAATACTGGAAGAAAGATCCACATCAGAGGAGCCTCCACCTGTCCACGAGGGTGGGGGGCGCGCCCTACCCCCTGGGCGCGCCCCATTGCCTCGTGGGGCCCCTGACACTCCACCGACATCAACCTTGACTCCATATATTCACTTTCGGGGAGAAAAAAATCAGAGAGAAGGATTCATCACGTTTTACGATACAGAGCCGCCGCCAAGCCCTAAACTCTTAAGGGAGGGCTGATTTGGAGTCCGTTCGGGGCTCTGGAGAGGGGAATCCGTCGCCATCATCATCATCATCATCATCATCAACCTTCCTCCATCACCAATTTCATGATGCTCACCGCCAAGCGTGAGTAATTCCATCGTAGGCTTGTGGGACGATGATGGGTTGGATGAGATTTATCATGTAATCGAGTTAGTTTTGTTAGGGTTTGATCCCTAGTATCCACTATGTTCTGAGATTGATGTTGCTATGACTTTGCTATGCTTAATGCTTGTCACTAGAGCCCGAGTGCCATGATTTCATATCTGAACCTATTATGTTTACATCAATATATGAGAGTTCTTGATCCTATCTTGCAAGTCTATAGTCACCTATTATGTGTTATGATCCATTAACCCCGAAGTGACAATAATCGGGATACTTACCGGTGATGACCGTAGTTTGAGGAGTTCATGTATTCACTATGTGTTAATGCTTTGGTCCGGTACTCTATTAAAAGGAGGCCTTAATATCCCTTAGTTTCCAATAGGACCCCGCTACCACGGGAGGGTAGGACAAAAGATGTCATGCAAGTTCTTTTCCATAAGCACGTATGACTATATTCGGAATACATGCCTACATTACATTGATGAACTGGAGCTAGTTCTGTGTCACCCTATGTTATGACTATTACATGATCGATCACATCCGGCATAATTCTCCATCACCGATCCAATGCCTACGAGCTTTTCCTATATTGTTCTTCGCTTATTTTCTTTTCTGTTGCTACTGTTACAATCACTATAAAACCAAAAATATTACTTTTGCTACCGTTACCACTACTATCATATTACTTTGCTACTAAACACTTTGCTATAGATATTAAGTTTCCAGGTGTGGTTGAATTGACAACTCAGCTGCTAATACTTGAGAATATTCATTGGCTCCCCTTGTGTCGAATCAATAAATTTGGGTTGAATACTCTACCCTCGAAAACTGTTGCGATCCCCTATACTTGTGGGTTATGAAGACTATTTTCTGGCGCTGTTACCGGGGAGCATAGCTCTATTCTTTGAGTCACTTGGGATTTATATCTTCTTATCATTATGAAGAACATGAAAGATCGAAGAACCAAGATCTATCCCTCAACTATGAGGGGAGGTAAGGAACTGCCATCTAGCTCTGCACTTGATTCACCTTCTGTTATGAGTAAACTTGCGACACCTACACATGTTATTGATTCTGAAAGGTCGCATGTTATTGATGATGCCACTTCTTCTATGCATGATACTTATGATGAAACTACTTCTATGCTTGATACTACCGTGCCACTTGGTGAATTTCTTGATGAACAACTTGCTAGGGCTAGAGAGAATGAAATTATTGAAACTGATAATATTGATGAAAGTGATGATGAAGATTCTCCCCCTAGATATGAATTTCCTGTTGTTCCTGAGGGCTATGTTATGGATGAAGAAACTGCTAGATACTTTCTTGCTTGCAATGATAGAAGTGATCTTAAGAAACTATTAGCTAAGATGAAACAAAAATCTCTGAATGCTAGAATGAAATATGATCCTGCTTATGCTACTTCACCTATCTTTATTACTGATAAGGATTATGATTTCTCTATAGATCCTGAGTTAATTACTTTGGTTGAATCTGATCCTTTCTATGGCTATGAATCTGAAACTGTTGTGGCACATCTTACTAAAATAAATGATATAGCTACCCTGTTCACTAATGATGAGAAAACTCGCTACTATTATATCCTTAAATTATTTCCGTTCTCATTAAAGGGTGATGCTAAGATATGGTTTAATTCTCTTGATCTTGGATGTGTGCGTAGTCCCCAGGATATGATTTACTACTTTTCTGCTAAATATTTCCCTGCTCATAAGAAACAAGCTGCTTTAAGGGAAATATATAATTTTGTGCAAATTGAAGAAGAGAGTCTCCCACAAGCTTGGGGGAGGCTTCTCCAATTACTTAATGCTTTGCCTGATCATCCTCTCAAGAAAAATGAAATACTTGATATCTTTTATAATGGACTAACCGATGCTTCTAGAGACCATCTGGATAGTTGTGTTGGTTGTGTTTTCAGGGAAAGAACGGTTGATCAAGCTGAAATTCTATTGAGTAATATGTTGACTAATGAAAACAATTGGATACTTCGTGAACAAACTCCTAAGACAACTCCGAAGAAAAGGGGTATTCTATTTCTAAGTCCTGAAGATATGCAAGAGGCAAAGAAATCTATGAAAGAAAAAGGTATAAAAGATATGCAAGAGGCTTTATGTGATCTTGGAGCCGGTGTTAGTGTTATGCCTCTCTCTTTATATCGTAGACTTAATTTGAATAAGTTGACACCTACTGAAATATCTTTGCAAATGGCTAATAAATCAACTGCTATACCTGTCGGTATTTGTGAGGATGTGCCTGTTGTGGTTGCAAATGCTACTATTTTAACAGACTTTGTTATTCTTGATATTCCCGAGGACGATAGTATGTCTATTATTCTTGGAAGACCCTTTTTGGGGCTGTTATTGATTGCACCAAAGGCAATGTCACTTTTCATGTTAATGGTAATGAGCATATGGTACACTTTCCGAGGAAACAACCTCAAGTCCATAATATCAATTCTATTGGAAAATATTCAACTATTACTATTGGAGGTTTTGAATTTCCTCTTCATACTGTCAAAAAGAAATATGATATTCTTATTGTTGGGAACATACATATCCCCGTTGAGGTAACCTAGTGTTATTCGAAAATTCTCTGGTTTCATGTTATTCGAAATGAGTTTGTTAACAAGACCCGATCAACCTTGTTAGTGGATTCCTTTTGATGAGCATGAGACGGATGAATTTAGAAAACACAACTCTCTGTACCCTCCTTTTACTTTTTGTTATTTATATTAAATAAAGCAAAAATAGTATTTTTCTGTCTGTTTTCTGAATAATCAATGCAATAAAAAATACTCCGAAAATAAAAGTTCTCCAAATGCCCTGAAAATTAAATATGATTTTTTGGAATATTTGAGAATATCTGGTACTGAGATCACAGCAGGGGGAGCAAGCACCTGGCCACGAGGGTCCAGGGCGCGCCCCCTGCCTCGTGGGCCCATGTTGCCTCCCCTCCACTTATTCCAGCTGCCACACACTCCTTCTCCCTCCCAGAAACATCACTCGCCAGCTCAAACATGAGTCCGAGCTCATCTTGCTGCCATTTTCGATCTCCTTGCTCAAAGCTCCATTCACAAAACTGCTTTAGGGGATTGTTCTTTGGTATGTGACTCCTTCAATGGTCCAATTAGTTTTTCTTCTAGTGCTTTATTCATTGCATATTTTTGCTGCTTAGTGACCCTGTTCTTGAGCATGCATGTCAAATTTATGTGGTCAAAAGTAGTTTTGATGCATGATATTGCCTCTAGGCACTTGTAGGAGTAGTTGCTATCAATATTGTTGAGTTTGGTTGACTTTTATTTTGAAGTTACTAAAAATTTCAGAAATTTTCGTAAAAAGATGAAGAGATTTTTGAGGGGCTCATCGAGCCGAAGCTCGAAGGATAAACAAAGTGAAGAGAACAAGAAGCCCAAGTATAATCTCCCTCGCACCGCGGAGGTTCGGCCGTGTGAATGGCCTTGTGATGATTTCTTGAGAGCAACCGAGATTTATGATGATTTCTATGAGTTGGTTGAGAATGCAGGCCTCACCGCCTTCCTCCACGACCAACGCGAACAGTAAGTACCTTGTTCTGCTGGAGGGCATTCACGCCTACCGAAACCCAACACCGGCTACAGAGCTAGAGCCGGAACCACAATTTGATCCTCACCGGTAGTCTGTTTATCAGTGGAATCCAGAAGAGATCGCCAACCAGTGGCACCAGGGGTATTCTTCTCAGCACGACCCCAACTATTACTTTGGATATCCGCCAGGCCAACCGTGGCCATAGACCAACTTAGGCCAAAAGCCTAAGCTTGGGGGAGTATGTATTTCTCACCAACATTACATTCATGTTCACACACTCATGCTAGTTGTCGGTGCTCATACTTTTTCACTGTAATATCCATGCCAGTTTATTTTCCTTTTTATGCTTTCTTCTTGTGTGTTTGATAAACCTTAAGAAAAAACAAAAAAATATGGTTGTAGCTTTTAGTTAGTTTACTTTCCATGCGTGTAGTAGTAGTAATTAAAAAGAAAACCCAAAAAGATTTCTCGTTCTTCTTTTGCTTGTTGGGAGCTTTCCCGTGTAAATAGTTTTATTTCTTTTCTTGTTATTTGGGGGTCGAGAGGAGAAGACCATAACGAAAATGTTAAGTGGCTCTTATATGCATTATTGTTGATCTAACAAAGAGCCCATATTACCTTGTCTTCTCTCTTGAATTGAATGCTTGCAGATTCCAGCTTAGTCCAATGCATGTGCACCATTATTTTTATCCACACTATTTGGTCATGCAAGTGAAAGGCAATAATGATGATTATATGATGAACTTATGGAGATGAGAAAAGCTGGTATGAACTCGACCTCTCTTGTTTTTGTAAATATGATTAGTTCATCGTTCCTGATTTAGCCTATTATGAATAAACATGTTTGCAATGATAATTAGAGATTATAGTTGCTTATGCCATGCTTAATTAGCTAGGAGCTTATAATGGTTTACCTTGCGTGCCAACATGCTATTAAAATGGTTGTGATGTGGTATGATAGGGTGGTATCCTCTTTTGAACGATTCGAGTGGCTTGACTTGGCACATGTTCACGCATGTAGTTGAAACAAAATCAACATAGCCTCTACGATATTTATGTTCATGGTGCATTATATCCTACTCATGCTTGCACTCGGTGTTGATTAATTTTAATGCATGTTCATGACTGTTGTCGCTCTCTAGCTGGTCGCTTCCCAGTCATTTTCTAGCCTTCACCAGTACTCCACCATACCTACCTATATACGGTATCTACCTGCCGTTCCAAGTAAATTTGTATGTGCCAAACTCCAAACCTTCAAATAAACATCCTGTTTTGTATGCTCGAATAGCTCATGTGTCAACTAGGGTTGTCTATATCTTCCATACTAGGCGGGTTATTCTCAAGAGGAGTGGACTCCGCTCCTCACTCACGAGAAAATGGCTGGTCACCGGGATGCCCAGTTCCATGCTTTATGCAAATTAAATCAAAATAACTGCAAACAAACTCCCTCGGGACTCTTGTTAGTTGGAGGCACTCGTTGTTTTGAGCAAGCCATGGATTGATGCTTGTTGGTGGAGGGGGAGTGTTGGGGATATTACTACTGGGCGTAAACCGGCCTATCTGGGCCGGGTTAACTTCATCAGTAGTTAATTATGTTAAAGCCCAAGAAGGCAAACGAGAGCTCAAGGCCCATAGTCGGTTCAAGGCCTGTAGCGATAAACCGGCGTTGGTATTTAACTTGTATTGTAAGTTAGGAATAAGTAGAGACCAAACCGGACACATCTATGAGCCGGTATTGGGACTCTATGAACCGACGGGCGTCACCCATGTATATAAGGGGACGACCCGGCGGCGGTTCAAGGACAACAGACAACAACTCGAGACTTAGGCGAAGCTTGTTTGCTCCCTAGTCATCGAAACCCCATCAATTCCATCACAACTAGACGTAGGCTTTTACCTTCATCGAAGGGGCCGAACTAGTATAAACTCTCTTGCGTCCCTGTGTCCGCTTTAACCCCTTCAAGCTAACCCATCGCGATGGCTCCACGACTAAGTCCTTTCTCTAGGACATCTGCCGTGACAAAACCACGACAGTTGGCGCCCACCGTGGGGCTATCGCATGATGGTTTCAAGTTCTTCGAGGCCCGCTTTGAAGGACTCGAGGGCTACGTTGTGGGCCGGATGACTAAGAGTCGTCGCGGCAAGCTCTACATCGATGATGCAGGCTGGGGCCCCGAGGCCGGCTCAGTTGAGTACGGATACCGGGTCCCCTTTGGTGGCATACACGTTTTCGTCGGCAGGATCGGTGAACCGGGCCCTGAGCCGGACATCTGCACCGACCTCGTCGAAACGGCTCAGCGTGCATGATCCGCCCAGGTTAAACCGGCCGTGAAGCATGCCTTCGTAGGAGTCATCCATGGAGGAAGTTATGACGATGGATCGGAATCTCGCGGCGAGACCGTCGTTTATTCCGGCGACGAGTCATCAACCGGAGAAACCGAATCTCTATATCAGCTACAAGATGGCTGGATTGGGGGCTGTTCCGATGGCAACAGTATTCCGGACCCCTCTGATCAACCCAACCGAGTTGGAATATTCATGGCCGGCACACAAACAGCGCCTCATTCTTCGACCGCTGCGCCAATAACCTTCGGTTCAGTAGCAGCGACAGCTTCCGGGGCAGGAAGCTCTGCACGCCCGCCGGCTCAAGTTCTATCAGACCTATTTGATGCATTGGTTGCGCTTATGGCAGAAGCTAATCCGGCGGATCAGGAAGTCCGCAACATGGAGATTGCAAAGGTGAAGGAAAAGATCACGCAGGCCAAGGCGGACCTGGCAGCTGAGAATGCCAGGATGACCACAGAGCGGGCCGCTTTAGACGCACAAGCCTAGAGGCTCATGTTGGACCAGAACGCATCGCATGAAGTCATGAAGAGGAAGTACTGATCTCGTTTGCCTTCGGTTTTCGAGGCCAGAGACCTTTTCAACACCCCAGGAGCAGGAACCAGTAATCCGCTGGAGGGAAACCAGCCGGAAGCTCCGGGGACCTGTGCGCCGGTTCAGCCCCGTCTGATGAATCCGCCTCGTCAAAACACTGTCATACCTCAGGCTGTTTCAACACCACTGGGTCACTACTCCAACCCAATGAACAATCTCGTTGCCGCTGCTGCACGGCTGGAGGCCATTCCAATTGAAGGTGACTCGCCGCAGGCGGTAGAGACACGACGGGTCAAGGAGCTTCTTAGGACAGCTTTCGTCCAACAGGAAGCGTACTCGTACAGCCGCGACCGGATCCACTCGACCCCTCGTCCAAGCTGGAGCTATAGCAGGCGTATGGATGAACCAGCAGTGTCAAGTAATGAACGACGCGGAGCACCCCGCGGCAACAACCCGGCGGGTGGTGCTGATAACGCTTAGGAAGTGGTGGACCGGGCCCGATCGCGCAGGGAGGCCGAGTTAGTCGCACATTATCAGGCTCGGCAGCTTACGCCGGTTCGTCCAACTATTTCGGTCGAACCCGGTGTTACTTCTAGCTCTTTGGGGGTGCCTTGCCTTTTCCCCGCTTTACGCAATGTGCGCTTGCCCAAGAATTTCAAGGGCCCGCGCAAGGTACCAAATTACATGGCGGATCAACCCCCAGAGACATGGGTGGAGAGCTATGAGATAGCCATGGAGATGCTTGATGTGGATGATGCGGCATGTGCGAAGTACTTCACCATGATGCTTGAAGGAACGGCCCGCACTTGGTTAAAAAGCTTACTGGCCAATTCTATCAGTTCATGGGCCCAATTACGAGCCCGGTTTATCAGTAATTTCAAGGATACATGTAAGCAGCCCATGTCGATAGTAGACTTAGCTGCCTGTGTCCAGGAGGAAGGAGAATCAACGACTCATTGGGTGCGCCGGGTCTCACAAGTGTTGCATTCATCATACCGCATCAACGCTGACACCGCAGTCTTAACCCTAGAAGGCAACTGCCGGTTTGGGCCCCTAAAGCTGAAGTTGGGACGGATGAAGCGCCATTGCACTGACATGGGGACCCTCATGGCTGCTTTGGTAAAGTATGCTAATTTTGATAGTACCAAGGATCCCAAATCTGATGATGACAAGGCAGGGAAGGGAAAGAGGAACATCAACTCCAAAGGTCAGCAGCATCACTTGGCAGGAAATGGTGGTGGAGGCAAGCGTAAAGCGGATGGTAACATGGACTTTGTGGCTAATACCAACACACAGGACAAGGGCCAGCGATGCAAGGATAAACCGCCAAATCGAAGTGGGGCACCCAACCCTAACCCGGACCGCCTAAATTATCTACTGAGCCAGCCCTGTCCAAGACATGGGACGAAGGAGGTGCCAACAAACCACCTTTGGAAGGATTGCTTCATTATGCAGGAGTTCAAGAATTCTAATGCTTTCCGGTATGATCACGGCTCCGGCGGCGGCTCAGGATCCGGGCCGGGTTACGGTGAAGGAAATTCTGGTTCAGGATTTAATGGTAATCCGGGCGGACATAACAATCAAAATAATCAGAACAACCAGGGTGGTTACAACCAGCAGCAGCAACAGTCAGGTTACCAGAGCAACCCAAAGTAGTTGAATAGTGGGCAGTACCATGTCTTCACCACTAGCTTGGACAAGCGAGACCGGAAGGTTCAGAGGCGGGCAGTCAACTCTGTTGAACCGGCCGTGCCCCGTTATCTATGCTGGTCTGAACAACCAATCATATGGAGCAGAGAGGATCACCCTCCCCAGGTTGATAATCCGGGTCAGTTGGCTTTGGTGGTGGCGCCTCAGGTGGGAGGTTACAAGTTCACCAAAGTGCTCATGGATGGAGGGAGCAGCATTAATATCTTGTACTATGAGACCTTCCGTCGTATGGGACTAACAGATAAAAATCTCAAACCGTCTAATACGGTGTTCCACGGTGTGGTACCTGGCAAGTCAGCATATCCTGTTGGTAAGATAGCTCTGGAAGTGGCCTTTGGAGATGATCATGATTCCAGGTCGGAACACATTGACGTTTGAAGTAGTGAAAATCCAAAGTCCATATCACGCCCTATTTGGGCGACCGGCCTACGCCAAGTTTATGGCACGTCCCTGTTATGTGTATTTGCAGCTCAAGATGCCGGGTCACAAGGGGACAATAACGGTTCATGGAAGCCGTAAAATCGCTTTGGAATGCGAGGAAGGAGATGCGGCCTACGCAGAGTCGGTTTGTGGCACCGAGGAGCTGAAGTATTATAAGGACAATGTTGATCCGGAGGACATGACCCCATTAAAGAAGCCAACTACGGAGCATGATCTGGCCCTGAAGTTCAAATCGGCAGCAGAAACTAAGCTTGTTGACTTCGTACCTGGCGATTCGTCCAAGCAGTTCAGCATCAGTGCCAACTTGGATCCGAATTAGGAAAGCGCGTTCATCGAGTTCATCCGTGAGAATCAAGACATTTTTGCATGGAAGCCCTCTGACATGCCAGGTGTACCGAGGCAACTCGCTGAGCACACCCTTAATGTGGATCCTAAATACAAACCAGTGAAACAGTTCCTCCGCCGGTTTAACGAAGAAAGACGCAAAGCAATTGGAGAAGAGGTAGCCAGGCTCTTAGCAGCTGGCTTTATTGTTGAAGTTTTTCACCCTGAGTGGCTTGCCAATCCGGTGCTGGTCCTTAAGAAAAACGGCACCTGGCACATGTGTGTGGATTATACAGATCTTAATAAGGCTTGTCCAGCAGATCCTTTTGCCCTCCCCCGTATTGATCAAATTATTGATGCTACGGTGGGTTGCGAGCGTTTAAGTTTTTTGGATGCATATTCTGGCTATCATCAGATCAAAATGGCAGTTAAGTACCAGGAGAAGACGGCATTCATAACTCCCTTTGGAGCCTTCTGCTATGTGTCTATGCCCTTTGGGCTCAATAGTGCCCAGGCAACTTATCAACGGTGTGTACAAAATTGTTTTCACAAGCAAATTGGCCATAATGTACATGCTTACGTGGATGATATCGTGGTTAAGTCCAGGGAGAAGGAGACTTTGGTTGATGACTTGAAGGAAACCTTTGATAACCTGAGGATGTACAAGATGATGCTTAATCCAGCCAAGTGTGTCTTTGGTGTACCAGCAGGCAAGTTATTGGGTTTTCTGGTGTCCAACAGGGGAATTGAAGCTAATCCGGAGAAGATCATAGCCATCACCTCCCTGGCTAAACCGAAGTGTATTAATGATGTTCAACGCCTGGCAGGCCGGATTGCTGCGTTAAGCCGGTTTATCAGCCGCCTTGGTGAGAAGGCAATCCCTTTGTATTAGATGTTGAAGAAGACGGTCAATTCATCTGGAGTTCCGCTGCTGATGAAGCATTTGAGGACTTAAAGCGGTAATTAGTCAATCCGTTTGTGCTCGCCGCTCCCATTGACAAGGAGCTGTTACTGCTATATGTTGCTACTAATGCTCGTGCGGTCAGCATGGCTATTGTGGTGGAGCGAAAGGAGGCAGGTAAGGAGCATCCGGTTCAATGTCCGGTCTATTATATCAGCGAGGTACTCATTGAGTCCAAGCAAAGGTATCCGCATTGGCAGAAGCTGGTGTATGGAGTTTTTATGGCAAGCCGAAGCTTAAGCAATACTTCCAAGGGCACCCAATTACGGTGGTCAGTTCTGCTCCTTTGGGGGATATCATCCAGAACCGGGAAGCGACTGGCTGGATTGCCAAGTGGGCTATAGAGCTTGGACCGCACGAATTGAAGTATGTGCCTCGGACGGCGGTTAAGTCTCAAGCACTTGTTGATTTCATCAATGATTGAACGGAACTGCAAGCACCTAAAGAAAAGCCGGATCACACATATTGGACCATCCATTTTGACGGATCCAGGCAATTGGAAGGCTCGGGGGCTGGAGTCATATTAACTTCCCCACGAGGTGATAAGTTTTGTTACGTTCTCCGCTTAATGTTCCCTTGTACTAACAATGCAGCTGAGTATGAAGCCTTGCTCCATGGTCTCCGGATGGCTAAGGAGATGAATCTAAGTCGAGTTAAGTGCTTCGGTGACTCGGACCTCGTGGCTCAACAAGTATCTGGCACTTGGGATTCCAAGGACCCACTCATGGCAGCGTATCGTCGTGAGGTGGATATTGTTGTAGGTCACTTTAAAGGCTATCAGGCAGACCACGTGGACCGACGGAAGAATGAAGCGGCGGACGCTTTAAGCCGGCTGGGCTCTCAGCGCAAACCGGTCCCGCCCAATGTTTTTCTGGATGTGCTGCACAACCCGTCGGTCAAGCTCCCTGGTGAAGCGGATTTGGCTATTCCTGATTCGGAGGCTCAATTGGTGGCAGCTCTTCATGTCATTCCAGATTGGACGCTTCCTTACTCGGCATACATGAACCGCGGCGAGTTACCAGAGGATGAGACTCTGGCCTGACAGATAATTCGGCGGTCCAAGTCCATGACTATTGTCAATGGTGAGTTGCATCATTGCAGTGTATCAGGGGCGTTTCAACGCTGTGTGTCTCCTGAAGAAGGCTGTGAAATTTTGCGTGAGATCCACGAAGGAGATTGTGGTCACCATGCCGGTTCAAAAATCTTTGGTAGCTAAAGCGTTTCTCCATGGCTTCTATTGGTTAACTGCTCATGCTGATGCGGAGGATCTGGTCAGACGATGTGACGGTTGCCAAAAGTTTTCAAGACGTGCTCATGTGCCGGCTCAAGAATTGAGAATGATTCCAATTACTTGGCCGTTTGCGACTTGGGGGATGGATATGGTTGGGCCTTTCAAAAGGTCCAAAGATAAGAAGACCCACCTCCTGGTGGCGGTTGACAAGTTTACAAAGTGGGTGGAAGCAGAACCTGTTAGCAAGTGTGATGCGGCCACGGCGGTTCAGTTCATCAAAAAGTGATTTTCTGGTTTGGCTTTCCACACAGTATCATCACAGATAATGGTACCAATTTGTCCATGGGTGCCATGAAGGAGTTCTGCGAACGGGAGCACATCCGGCTTGACGTTTCATCAGTGGCACACCCACAGTCCAATGGTCAAGCAGAAAGGGCTAATAAAGAGATCTTGAGAGGCATCAAGCCCCGGCTTCTGGTTCCTTTGCAGAGAACGCTAGGCTGTTGGGTAGAAGAGTTACCATCTGTGTTATGGAGCATCAATACTACACCCAACAGATCAACAGGATACACGCCATTCTTCATGGTCTACGGAGCGGAGGTGGTTCTCCCAAGTGATATCCGTCATGACTCACCTCGTGTGGCGGCTTATGTTGAAGCGGACAACGAGACAGCACGACAAGACGCTTTGGACCTGTTGGATGAAGAACGTGACATAGCAGCCGCCCGCTCGACGATTTACCAACAGGATCTTCGTCGTTATCATAGTCGCCGAGTCAGAACCAGAGCCTTTCAGGAAGGAGATTTGGTGCTTCGGCTCATCCAAGACCAGACTGATATGCATAAGCTATCCCCACCTTGGGAGGGACCTTTCATGGTCCCGCAAGAATCTGCACAACGGGTCATACTATCTGATGGATATTCGAGAGCATAAAGACTCACGTACATCAGAGAAAGAGACCAACAGGCCGTGGAACATATCTCATCTTCGGCCTTACTATACATGAGCCATTGGTTCTACTTATGTACATATTACGACGATGTATATATTATGATTAAACATAATAAACCGGAACCTCAGCTAAAGCGGGGTATCTGTTCTTTTACATCATGTGTGGTTACACGGAGTTGTTCTAAAGCGACCTCCGGTTTACCCCTTGAGTTAGCTTTTCAAAAGCATCATGTTATATCACTTGGGGGCTTGGTCGTGTCTGAACCAATGCAACACCTCTTGATAGGCGAGAGCCACCAGATCACTTGGGGACTTGGTCACGTCTGAACCAGTCACGCCTCTTGATCGACCTAAGGCCACAGAATCACTTGGGGGCTTGGTCGAACCTGAACCATTGCCACGCCTCTTGATCGGCATAAATGCCACGGTTTCATTTGGGGACCTGGCTGACTTGAACCATAGCTACACCTATCGGGAGCTTGGTCGTGTCCGACCATGGTAACACCATCTGATCGGCTCAAATAAGCCTCTTTTTGCAAATGGTTTTATCATTGCCATTGCTTCACAATTTTCTTTGATAGATATTTCTTTCTTTTTGTTGCGTTTTTTAAACCGACAAAATTTTAAACTGGTTCACACTGTCAATTGACGGAACAAGGTCCATTTTTAATCCGGAGAGTATTTGCTCGGTTTGATTTTTTGTTAACATCCTATTACGGAGTAACATGGTGTTTTATTATAACCCGGCACGGTTTACATGGTAAACTGGCATTATATATATACAGGAGCTGCTATCTCCTCCAATAGTGTGGGTTTATGAAACCTCCGCTTCAAGATTGGCTAAGCCAACTTCATGCCCAACGATGGCAGGTATTATGTATCTCAAAGATTTGATCATATGCTTAAATTTCAGATATTTTGATTTTATATATGTAGACATCATACTCCGCCTGACGGTACAACCGCGGTGGCACTTCAAGATTTTTTATGTTGCAGAAAATACTTTGGAAAGTTCATCACCCAAAGGAAGCATAAGTTGCAGTGGTTATGCACGAAGGCATATTAAGATCAAGAGTATCAGCTAGCCTATTACAAGGTAACACGGTGCCCAAAAGAAGATCATTGTTTTTTCAAAGGAGAAGCATTTTAAACCGGCTTCCGGTTCAAGCTTGGTCACCAGCTTGGCCTGATGGTTGTGGGTCATCTCGCGCCGCTTCAACTTCAGTTTCTCTACCCAGCGGCTGGAAATCAACAGTTGTCCAGTCGATTCCCATTAATGCTCGAAAGACAGCTTCATCATGGATCAGCAACGACGGTTCAATATCGGGAGCGTAAGTATGCTTACAGATTGGAGGAATAAGATTTTCCGCTTCATGAATTGGTGCAGCTACTCGCTTGTTTTGATTGTCATATTGGGCTTGATAATGAGACAAGTCTGCTTCTTCAGCCAATTGACAAGCTAGCGAACGCACCTCCCCGGTTTATTGCTCGCAGATCCGCTTCACTAAACTCTAACCCATCTTCCTTCAAGCTGGGATAGCCCTGAGCCGCTTCAATAGGATCAAAATCCGGCACCCAAGCTTTTGCCTGGATTAAGGCATTGATCGCACCGGTTCGAGCAGCAGATTTCTTCAGCTCTTCAACCCGGGTAGGAAGCACCGACAGTTTCTTCAGAGTGTCCTGAATCAAAGTGGGCGCCAGATTGTTGTGGGATGCAGTACAGATGATCCGCTGTGCACTAGTGTACAGTTGTTCGATCAACGTGTAGGCGGCTTTCAATTTCTTCCGCACATCTAACCCCAAGTGAAACAGCCTATAAACTTTACCATTCTATTTGGGAACCGCCTATAATGTGTGTAGCATGGAAGATATCGAGATCTCTCGGTTGTTATGTTGACAATGGAAGTATACCGCTCAAAATATTATTCATATCTATTTCAAAACCGAGCTCTGGCACCTCTACAAATCCCCGCTTCCCTCTGTGAAGGGCCTATCTATTTACTTTTATGTTGAGTCATCGTCCTCTTATTAAAAAAGCACCAGTTGGAGAGCACCGCTGTTATTTGCATCCATTACTGTTAGTTTACATTGAGTATGACTTGACTGGATCTCTTTTACCATGAATTACAATGTCTAGTCAGTCCTTGATCTTTAAAGGTGCTCTGCATTTATGTTTTGCGGTCTCAGAAAGGGCTAGCAAGATACCATCTTGTCATATCATATCATGATTGTTTTGAGAAAGTATTGTCATCCGAGATTTGTTATTATTGCTCGCTAGTTGATTATGCCATTGACATGAGTAAACATGAGACCTAAGTGTTATTGTGAATATGGTTAGTTCATAATCTTTGCTGAAAACCTGAATGCTGGCTTTACATATTTACAACAACAAGAGCAAACAGAGTTCATAAAAGTTTTTCTTCATCACTTTTAGTTTATCAACTAAATTGCTTGAGGACAAGCAAATGTTTAAGCTTGGGGGAGTTGATACATCTCCGTCGTATCTACTTTTCCAAACACTTTTGCCCTTGTTTTGGACTCTAACTTGCATGATTTGAATGGAACTAACCCGGACTGACGTTGTTTTCAGCAGAATTGCCATGGTGTTATTTTTGTGCAGAAATAAAAGTTCTCGGAATGACCTGAAAATCAACGGAGAATTATTTTGGAATATATAAAAAATACTGGAAGAAAGATCCACGTCAGAGGGGCCTCCACCTGTCCACGAGGGTGGGGGGTGCGCCCTACCCCCTGGGCGCGCCCCTGCCTCCTGGGCCCCCTGACGCTCCAGAGACCTCAACCTTAACTCCATATATTCACTTTCGGGGAGAAAAAAATCAGAGAGAAGGATTCATCGCATTTTATGATATGGAGCCGCCGCCAAGCCCTAAACTCTCTCGGGAGGGCTGATCTGGAGTCCATTCGGGGCTCCGGAGAGGGGAATCCGTCGCCATCGTCATCATCAACCTTCCTCCATCACCAATTTCATGATGCTCACCGCCGTGTGTGAGTAATTCCATCGTAGGCTTGTTGGACGGTGACGGGTTGGATGAGATTTATCATGTAATCGAGTTAGTTTTGTTAGGGTTTGATCCCTAGTATCCACTATGTTCTAAGATTGATGTTGCTATGACTTTGATATGCCTAATGCTTGTCACTAGGGCCCGAGTGCCATGATTTCAGATCTGAACCTATTATGTTTTCATCAATATATGAGAGTTCTTGATCCTATCTTGCAAGTCTATAGTCACCAATTATGTGTTATGATCCGTTAACTCTGAAGTGACAATAATTGGGATACTTACCGGTGATGACCGTAGTTTGAGGAGTTCATGTATTCACTATGTGTTAATGCTTTGGTCCGGTACTATATTAAAAGGAGGCCTTAATATCCCTTAGTTTCCAATAGGACCCCGCTGCCACAGGAGGGTAGGACAAAACATGTCATGCAAGTTCTTTTCCATAAGCACGTATGACTATATTCGGAATACATGCCTACATTACATTGATGAACTGGAGCTAGTTCTGTGTCACCCTATGTTATGACTGTTACATGATCGATCGCATCCGGCATAATTCTCCATCATTGATCCAATGCCTATGAGCTTTTCCTATATTGTTCTTCGCTTATTTACTTTTCCGTTGCTACTATTACAATCACTATAAATCCAAAAATATTACTTTTGCTACCGTTATCACTACTATCATATTACTTTGCTACTAAACACTTTGCTGCAGATATTAAGTTTCCACCTGTGGTTGAATTGACAACTCAGCTACTAATAGTTGAGAATATTCTTTGTCTCCCCTTGTGTCGAATCAATAAATTTGGGGTGAATACTCTACCCTTGAAAACTGTTGCGATCCCCTATACTTGTGGGTTATCAGTACCTTGTTTCCATCTGCACTGACTCTCATTTCAGGGTTGGAAGCAAATCCATGTGGGAATCTCACACGTGATAGGACCTCGCATAATTCTTTTCTTTTTGCCTTGTCCAAGACGTACACAGCTGGTGCCCTATCCCATGGTTTACCTTCATCTTGCACCTGCAAATCCTTTCTGATACCCAGTTGTGTCAAATCAATCCTAGATTTTAAGGTATCTTTCATCTTGCCTTCAATATTAAGAAGTGTGCCGATAATGCTGTCACATATATTTTTCTCGATGTGCATCACATCAAGATTATGCGGCAGATCCAAATCTTTCCAATACTCCAAGTCCCACAAAGTGGACCTGCGGGTAAACAATAATCTCTTTTCTGCCCTGCCATGCTTCCTTTTCCCGCTACCATTATCAGGATGGTTTCCTGGTGTAATATGCCTGACCTTCTCTAATTCCACTTGCAACTCATCGGTAGTGAGCCTCTTTGGCGCATTGCGATTTTCATGCTTTGCATTGAACACATGTCTTTGGTATTTGTAGGACGCGGCTTGTCCTTGGCAAGGAAACGACGGTGTCCAATGTAACAGATCTTGCTAAGTATTGCGTATGACAGGGGATTCCTGTCACAGTGAACACATGCAGTGTAACCATGTGTCGTTCGCCCTGACATAGTGCCCAAAGCCGGGTAATCATGGATGCATCAAATTATAACAGCACGTAGAAAGAAATCAGCTGGTGGGCTGCTATATAGGTCTCGAGTGAGAACACCCCTCCATAGCTATTGAAGTTCCTCCACAAGAGGCTCATGAATAAATCAAAATCCTTTCCAGGACTTTTTGGACCTAGGATGAGCAAGGCCATCATGTAGTTTGATTCTTTGGTGCAGACATTTGGAGACATGTTTTAAGGGATAACAAGCACTGGCCATATGCTATATGTGGCGCTCTGGTGGCCAAATGGGTTAAATCCATCTAAAGCTAAGCCAAGTCTAATGTTTCTTGGGTCAGCAGCAAACTTTTTGTGTTTCTGATTGAAGATTTTCCACTCACTACCATGTGATGGATGACTCATTACATTTTGATCTTTGTACTCCTGGTTCCTAGAATGCGACAGTACATCCTCTCTTGTTTCAACATCATGAAACAACTTCTGCAATCTTGGTGTAATTGGAAAATGTCTCAGAACATTACGAGGAATCCTATTCACGGCATCACCATCTTTCCATCTTGATGATTTGCATTTCGGGCATTCACTTAAGTTGGCATAATCCTTCCGGAATAGAACACAATTATTCTTACAAACATGGATCATATCATATCCAATTCCAACTGCACGAAGAAAATTCTTCATTTTACTGTAGGTGTGTGGCAGCTCAGACGCATCTGGGAAATCTTTGAGGAAAGCAGCCAACATCGCATCGAATGATTTGTTGGTCATCCACTCAAATGTCTTCACCTGAAGAAAGGTGACCATAGCTGAGAATACTGACAGCTTATTTCCTGGGGTGACAGCCACGTTGCATTGTTCCAACATGCAGGCCCACCGTTTTTGTTCTACAGGTGAAAGTTCATGAAATGCACGAGCATTTCATAGCATTGTTTCAATGTTGGTCAAACTCACTGGCTCCGCCACCACCACCACCTCCCCCTCTTCCACTTGAGTATCAAGCAGATCAAGATGGTGATCTGCTGCTTCCATGTAGTCAGTAACATTGACGTTCACAGCTTCACCATGATGAACCCACCTAGTATATGTGACCGACATCCCATACAAGTGTAGATGATTTTGCATAGTTGACTGGGGTCTTGTAACTGAATTCATACAACTGCTACACAGGCAGAGCACATCTGATTTCAGACCACCGTACTCAGCTCTGATAAAGTTCATGAAGTTTTCAACCTCCTCAACAAATGCAGTGGAGAATCTTCGAGCGGAAGTTATCCAAGTCCTGTCCATATGTTAGACATACAAATTAGTTCTTCTACTAGATATTACAGGAAAAACATATATGCTTTTTTACGAAGTCCAGAAAAAATACCTAGGTCGATATCTAAAGGTATGGCAAGATATTTGGACGAGTAGATCTAAGTAACGAAATATATTTCAAGCTAATTCAGCAAATAGATTTGAGTGTTAAATTATGGTAGGTTGTTTCAGCAGTCAATGAGGTCGAGCACGCATCCATCGAATTATCGAAGGCCATCGCAGCAACAAAGATCGAGTATAAAACGGTGTAGAGCTATTTCACCTAACAGATTGGCTACTAGACCATGGCAATCTACATCACAATAAATATACGGCATGATATTTTAGCAACTAATCGGGCTTGGCATGCCATCTCAGCTAAGCAGATTGAGTGCAGAATAGGGCAAGTAAGCTTCTTAAGCAGAGCATATTGACTGTAAACTACTTTGGCAAACAGTGAGATTAACAGCGTCTATCAGCTAACATTCAGCGCTACACCGACATGCATGGGGCCTCAGTCTAGAATGCGCGTACCATGGGAGAAGCTGACCGCCGTGTGTCTCCACACGAACGTCGCCAGCGGTGGCGGCGCTGACCGACGTGCGCCTCCACAAGAACGTCGCCAGCGGTGGCGGTGCGGCTCGAGGATGGCAGTCTACAAGAGCGTACTATGGGAGCGAGAGGATTGCCGTGCGTCCCCTCGACGAACCGCGACGCCGATGTATCGGCGCGGCGGGGAGGGCGGCTTTGGCGGAGCAAATGGAGTGGAGGGGGACGGGGGGAGGGGGGTTTGGGGAATATTATTGGCTAGTTGGCCGAAGGGCGGTTGAATTTGGGATTTGGGGGGAATTTGTGCAGTCCCACGTGTCAGTGAAGAGGCAAGCCGAAGCGCATTCCGTTTGCGTGAGCCATGTGCAGGACCGAACGTGTGTGGGGTGCAATGCGACCGCGACAGGGGTGCTGTGAGTGTACCCCCTTTTTTCCTTTTAAACTAGGTGCTTCGCCCCCTCAAAAAAAACTTGGTGCTTTGTGCGATCCATCGATACTACTACTAGTAATCCGGTAATCCCGACTAAAACGACGTGGCCGGGTCTTTTCCCATGCGATATGCTAGAAGGTTTGCTTAGTTGGTTTTTTTGGACGAGTAATGCTACACCTGCGTAATCCCAGTTACGTAATTAATGTAATGTGAAACGTGTGAGCTATTGATTGTAGATTGGGGCAGGGAGGGGCCCACCACCATGAAAATCAGGGAGGAGAGAGAGAGGCAATTTACGTTAACCCTTTCGTAGGTTCCCGTAGATGTAGAAAGATGTGAAATGTGTGAATGTGTAGTGGACGTACTATTGGAGTGCCTAAGATAAATTGTGTATGTAGACCCTATGTGCTTATTTACTTCGCATGTTAGCTTTGTCTCGGTTCAATAAAAAGCAGAGTTGGTGATGATGGTGGGCCTGCCATCCTGCAATATAGGCCGTCCGGTCTATATCTAACAGATAGGAAGGAAACTATGACAATTTACCCGCACTCCTCTCCACATTTGCAGATAAGGCCTTCCCTCGTTCATCCTTTTCTCCCACAAGATCTTGATGTTCCGTGCAATGCATAGGCATCTTGCTAGTACTCCTACAATATACTATATTATTGTGAATGTTCATATACACCGGTCGAGATTAATGCAAACACGGCAGATCTTCATTACATTTCGAACTTTTATAGGACAGAAAAATAAAGGAAACCCGACCCTAAACCTATTCTACGGCGGCGACCGACGTCCTCCATGTACGGGGGCAGGGTTCAAGACGAAGGTGCGGTCTCCGGCGAGGAAGAGTAGAACACCGGAGACGGATCAGCCAGTTGGCACACCATGCCCTGCCGCCTCCCATGCCCTACTCATCCTCGGAGGAGTCCCCGACCTCAGCGGTGCCGTACGTTGGACGGCCGCAAGTAGGAAGCGTGGATGACGGTGCTCCCGTCATTGGCCGCCATCATGGCCACCGCTTGTACGGTCACGTCTACGTCCGGTTACACTGCTATTGCCTTGCGAGTGGCGACTTGAGCGAGGGCGGCGACCTCGAGCTTCATCCTGGAAGACAAAGCTCTCCCGCAGAGAGTTCGCGCTTGGGGTCATGGCAGATGTGGTGCCAGGTACCAGGACGATGCGCTATGGTGTGGAGGTTAGCTGGGCATTGCCGCTTTAAGTAGCACATTCCAGTGAGGCCAAAGCGTCTGGGCGCATCATTAAGTCGCCGGAGTTTGTTCCTCAGACACCGAGCCTCTTAATGATGGCATACGGACGGATGACATGAATGCGGGCAGCTGGCGCCAGCTAGGAACGCACCGCGTGACGGCGCGAGGGACGAGGGTTTTTGGTCTGCCAGGGTAGTTAGCTGCGGTCGTGGCAACGTTAGATATGCCCTTTGCTCACATGCGACCCCACATGTCATTGAAAAAGCAAGACGACCCGGCATGGTCTCAGGTCCTGGGTATGCAGTTGGCCGCGCTACACCACTCCACGGATGTGTCGTGGCGCGCGCGCACTTCGACACCCTGTGCATCCTCGACGAGCCGAGTCTTGATCTGCTAGTCATGCCATAGCGCTAACGCCACCCTCAGCACACTGAAACCGACGTGTCCAGCGACGATGAGCATGTCGCTCACTGCGGTCGCCCTATCCAAAGGCGGTGCTGGAGCTGCGCCATGTTGCTGGCCCCCACGACCCACATGAATGGTTGCCGGTGGCGAGGAGGTCGTGGGCCAGCTCCTCCATTGGACTAGTCTACGCCACGTCGTCCCGACAGGTGTGCCCCACATGTCGGTTTCCCTATTTTCCCGGCCATATTCGAGCGTCAGTGCTCCGCGTTGCGCATTAGGTGCAGAACAGGTGGTTTTTGTGCCCTGGTTCAAATGTGGTACAATACCAAGTTGTTACCCTAGCCCCAAGTGTGGTGGTTTTGGGTACGGTGCCACCCTTTTCCTTTTCAAGTAGTGAAGCGTAATTCTTGATTAAGTAGTCGGATGGTGTGCTAAATGTAGGTGTCCGACTGTTTGAAAGAATAATTGAGGTGTGCCTAGTCCGTGCCCGCATTTAGGGGTCCAACTTACCATGTTCAGGTAGTAGTAACTATACTAGTCCCTGCGTACTCCCTCTATTTTTATTTACCCCGCATTTTAGCTTTGCTCAAAGTCAAACTTTGTAAACTTTGACAAAGTTCATAGATAGAAATAATAACATATACAATAACAAATCAATACCATTAGATTCATTATTGAATATACTTTCACATCATATATATTTGCTATTGTAAATGTTCATATTTCTACTCTTACTAGCAAGATGCCCGTGCATTGCACGTAACATCAAGATGCATTTGTATGACTAGTTTATCTTGTGAGAGAAAAGGATGAACGAGGGAAGGCCTTATTTGCAATTGTTGAGAGGTGTGTGGGTACCTTTTTGCAAAATTGCCATATTTTCCTTCCTATCCCTTAGATATAAATAGGATGGCCTATATTGCAGGATGGCAGGCACACCATCATCACCAACTCTGTTTTTTGTAAGAGTCCATCCGAATTATATCTGACGGATAGGAAGGAAACTATGGCAATTTTGCAAAAAGATACCCACACCCCTCTCCACATTTGCAAATAAGGCCTTCCCTCATTCATCCTTTTCTCCCACAAGATAAACTACTCATACAAATGCATCTTGGTGTTCCGTGCAACGCACAGGCATCTTGCTAGTGTACATAAAAAGCAGAGTTGGTGATGATGGTGTGTCTGCCATCCTGCAATATAGGCCGTCCGATCTATATCAAACCTAATATGCCGAGTAAATAAAAACAGAGGGTGTATCTTACTCCGTGACCAAGACGGAAGGGAAAATGAGATAACTTATTGTTTATTTGAGCCATTCAAGTATAATCATGCGGTGTTGCTTATTTCTCATTCCTCTCCAACCCTCTTCTCCATCGATCATGCCGCCCTCCGGTCGAGTCCATCCACCCTCATGCGTCATTTGAACATTCCGCCGAGTATCATTCGCTTGTATTTCCAATGTTGTAATTTGTACGACATGCATACAAACAAATGGTTTGTTTAAAGTTTCACTTTGCCTCCACTACGTGTCACTTCCCATCTTAGTTTGAACCTCCCATTCGGTTCATGCCCCAACACATCTTGACGAGATCGATTCATGTTTGAGAGATCAATTGTGTGTCGTGCAAGGAGATAAAGGTTTGGTCTGTTTCTATGATAGAATGATAGAAATGACCCGCGGGGGGGGGGGGGGTCTGTGGGGATTAGAGGGAGTATATTGTATGTTTATAAGCGAAACAAACGTATTGTGCCCACCCTAGTCCTCTTTCAATCGACCTCCGGGCCCCGAGATGAAATCGAGAGAAAATGAGTGGGTGCATGTGTGATACCTAAGGCAGATTCAAAATTTTGAACCGGTGATCATAGCATCCGCAAATCCTATATAAAGAGTATTCAATGTTCGTTTCGCTTTTGAACATACAATATACTCCCTCCAATCCTTTCTAGTTTACATATAAGTTTTATGTGTAGTCAAATTATCTCTACTTTGATCAAACTTATAGAAAAAAGTATCAACATTCAACAACGCCCAATAAATATTGTTAGATTCGTATGTACTCCTATATTTGTATTCAAACAGAGATGGTTTCCAATTTGTTTTCAACCACGTTAATGTGCTTGTTCTCGTGCATGCTCTTCCTACTAGGATTTTGCCATGTATAGCCAGTCAAATAGTAACTTTTTTAAGCTCCCTGTCCAATAGTACTAGTGGAGTACTGACAACATCTGTAGTAGAGTATGCAGTGCTCATAGTACTCCCTCCTTCCGTTTATATAGGGCGTAAGAGCAAGTCTAATAAGGCCTAGTCAGCAGGCTATAAGACTTGTCATGTCATTAAAATCCTACTTGGAGGAGTGAGAAGAGAGGAGAGAGAGTGAAGCGGGCTCTTATATTCTATAGCCCGGCCATAACACATTGATCAAGAAAAAAAGTATGCATGCAACTCTCTTCCAATCATATACCTTGCTCATGCAAATATTAAATGCTTAGAGCCAACCTAATAGCCATTAAGAGCCAACTTACATGGCACTTTTGCCGATGTGAAGGAGAGAGATGTGACAAAGTAAGGGGAGTGAGCTCTCATGCAAGAGCCTAGCTATATACGCATTCATAGGTAAATACAATAAATATGAAGAAAGAGATAGTAGAGAGGAGATGGGAAAAAGTACTAATACAATAGCCAACCTTTTATATTATTTTTTTGTGGGAAATAGCCAACCTTATAGCCCACACTATTGTATGAGTGCATATAGATGATGGCCACAGATGACAGGGAAGTTCCTCATAGCCATCGGCTGGCTATATTATTAACCATTCTCTAATGCGTTTTTCAAAACCGGCTTTGACCGTTGACAAGATTAATAGTACATGAGATGTATAATGTGAAAGTTATATCATTGGAAGCTCCTTTCACATACGAATTTGACCGTATGCTTTGTGTAAGTTGCATGTCATATATTATTACTCTAACATTTGGTCAAAGTTAGCCTCGAAAAATGCATTAGGCCCTGTAGATGGAAGGAGGGAGTAGTAGTGGAAGTGGATCCTCTGGCGTAGGATACCTGCCTTACCCTCCCTTTCCGTCACTTACTGGCGGACCCATGCTTGCTAGGCCCCGCATGACAGTTACTCAATGGGTTCGGCCACGTTAGGGGATCCTCATCCGTAGTATACTCCCTCTATTTTTATTTACTCCACATAAAACGGAGGGAGTGGCAGTATAAATGACGCGGGCGGGGGAGGGGGAGGGACGTCGGTTTGCTCTCAACTGCACTCCCACAAGCGAGCCAAAACGCAAGACAAAGCACGTTCCATTCGGTGAATGACATGGAGGGTCCAGCGTGCCGGGGTGCAACGAGAACGCGACAAGAGCGATGTACAGTCAAAACCAATTGACCGGTCGTCACCGGAACCACTATTCACACCAGAACCTTCGCTGCTCGGCCTACACCAGCCACTGCCCCAAAACCACACCTCCTCTCTAGCGCATTCCCCCACCTTTCGATCCCCTAGCCCGCATCAAGCATCCCCTAGTTCGCCGGAATGCCATGGTGCGCCGCAAGATCATGTACTACGAGCTGCTGACGCTGGAGCGCCGTGCAGAAATCGCGGCGGCGGTCGGCGCCACAGACCTCCGTTCCCAAGCTCGTTTTGCAGCGGGCCAATCCCCGAGTTCTCTAGAGCCAAGCTATGATGAGGAGGAAGCCGATCCAATGTTCATGGCGAAGGTCACGACGCAGAAGGCCCCCGATGGTTATGAGACGATGGAAGACAACTTCGTCCCGGCGTCTGGGTCCCCCATGGTGCAGGCGGACCAGCGGTTTAACCTGGTGATACTAAAGGAGGACCGGGAGGCAGAGGCTCAACTCGAAATCTTTGGCCTTTCCTTCGCTCATTCTCTCTTTTATCTCGGCAACCTCCTTGTCATCCTTTTGAGCTTCTCGAATCTTTCCTAACAATGTAGACTGAACCTCCATTGTTGCAACAAAACCTCTAGGAACAATCTCCAATCGAAGTTCCCTGAGATCCTCTACTAACTCCTTCGGCAATCCCGTGCTCACTAGGGTATTAGCATAACTCTTCCGGCTCAAGGCATCTACTATGACATTGGCCTTGCCTGGATGATAGTGAAGCTTCATGTCATAATCCTTTATAAGCTTCAACCATCTCCTCTGCCTAAGGTTCAGCTCCTTCTGTGTGAAAATGTACTTCAAACTCTTATGATCCGTGTACACATCACAATGATTTCCAATAAGGTAATGCCTCCAGATCTTCAACGCATGCACTACGACAGCCAACTCCAAATCATGCGTGGCATAATTCAACTCGTGCGGTTTCAGTTGTCGTGAGGCATACGAAACAACCCTTCTGTCCTGCATAAGCACACTTCCAAGTCCTAGGCGAGAGGCATTGCAATACACTTGAAACTCCTTGCATATATCCGGCAGAATCAGCATTGGGGCTGTAGTCAAACGTTTCTTTAACTCCTGAAAACTTGCTTCACATTCTTCTGTCCATTTAAATTTGGTATCCTTCTTCATACCAAAAGCACTGGGGCTCCCCACGGTGATGAGCTCCGTCGAATGTAACCTTTCTCCAATAACTCCTTGATCTATTTCTTAAT
Source organism: Triticum aestivum (assembly GCF_018294505.1). Classification (NCBI taxonomy): domain Eukaryota; kingdom Viridiplantae; phylum Streptophyta; class Magnoliopsida; order Poales; family Poaceae; genus Triticum; species Triticum aestivum. Next base: position 266,873,001 of record NC_057812.1, read on the forward strand.
CTCCTCCAGATCATTTGCGGGCATCCGATATCGTCTCTTCGATATAGGCCCGGTGCCTGGCAATAACTCTATCAAAAGCTCGATGTTTCAATCCAGTGGCATGCCTGGTAACTCCTCTGGAAAAACATCTGGGTAATCCTTGACTACAGGCACTTCCTCCTGAACAACTCCCGTGAGGGTATTTAATTGGCTACTCCTTGGCGCATGCCTAGATAGATACTTGATCTTTTTTCCCTCCGGGGTGGTGAGACAAATTGACTTACTAACACAGTCAATGCTTCCTCCATACTTTGACATCCAGTCCATTCCAAATATCACATCCAATCCTTGTGACTCCAAGATTATTAGGTTGGACGGAAAAACATGGCTACCGATGGTTAAGGGTATCTGGTCGCACCATCGACTAGCCATATACTCTGCTCCAGGTGAACTTACTAACAGATGGGTCCTAAGGGTTTGGGTTGGTAGTTTAAACTTATCCATGAATTCCCTTGATATGTATGAATGTGATGCACCAGTATCAAAAAGAACAAGGGCAGTAAAATACTTAACCAAAAACTTACTCCTCCACGTTGACGTGGTTCACTTGTCCTTTGTTGAATGGATTGGGATTCTTTCCAACGCTCCCATTGCCATTTCCATTCTTCGCTTCAGGGCACTCCGTGGCACAGTGTCCAGTCTTCGTGCACTTGAAACAAGTAACGTGGCTTAGGTCTCTCTTCGCGGGTGTGGCTGGATTGGAGCGGTTCTGATTGTTGCTTGCTCCATTCCCATTCCCATTCCTTGGGCCAGTATGACTATGGTTACTTCCTCCATTATGGGTGTGGCCTCCATGGTTATGAACAAGTCCTCCCGAGTTCGGGGTTAGGCGAGGCTTCTGCTGAGCTCCTGAATTATACCTTCCTTGTCCATACTTCCTCTTACTGCTCTCAATCCGCTGCTGCTTCCCTTCAATCATAAGAGCCTTATCTACCAACTCCTGGTAGTTGTTGAATGTTGCCACCATCAACTGCATGCTCATCTCATCATTCAGCCCTTCCATAAACTTCTCCTGCTTTGCGGCATCTGTGGCCACATTGTCAGGGGCATAGCGAGATAACTTGCTAAACTCATCCGCGTAATGAGCCACAGTACGGTTCCCCTGGCGTAAGTTGCGAAACTCACGCTTCTTCATACTCATAGCTCCAGTTGAGACATGGGCTGTACGGAAAGCTTGCTGAAACTGATCCCATGTAACAGTGGCTATAGGGTAGGTGACAGTGTAATTCTCCCACCATGAGGCTGTTGGTCCATCCAACTGATGTGCGGAAAAATGCACCTTCTCAGCATCTGTACATCCTGCAGTGGTTAACTCCCTTCTAATCCTGCGGAGCCAATCATCTGCTACTATGGGCTTGGTGCTACTGGAAAACACCGGCGGCTGCAACCTCAAAAAACGGGCTAAGTTATCAACTGGTGGTGGGGGCGGTGGATTGTTGTTGTTGTTGTTATTGTTGTTGCCTTGGTTCTGAACTAACAACTGCATCAGGGTATTCTGCTTCTGGATCAACTGAGTGAGCTCCGGTGGGAAAGTAAATCCAGGGTCACGTCTCCGAGGCATCTGATGGGTTTAGAGGGGAGAGATTAGAATAGAATGAGGTCTAATGAGAAAACACTACCCATATACACATGAGACAAACACAATCATTTCACTCAATCAATCAAACAAGGGCATACAATCGATCTAACTATCGTTACAAAAGTGCTCGGACTATACTATTTACATGGTGGAATACTACTACTGATGTGGTGGTCTACTAAAAATATTCTTCGGTTGAAGACTCCATGATGTCTGCTCCAGCTTCGTCTTCATAGTCATCATCGCTATTGTCGGGGTCCGAGTCAGTTTCGTCGATGATAATGTAGTCCTCTAGGCAAATCTCCTTGGGTTCTTCGTCTTCTCCTCCTGGTGCGGGGTCTCCCAGGAATACTCCTAGCTTATTTTCCAGATCGTCATTATTCTCCACTAGTACGACGATTTCCTCCTCATAATCTTCACGAGTAGCCTTGAGTTCTTCCTCCAGCTCCGTGATCCTAGTCATTGCCTTCTTCAGATCTATCATTCCTGCGCACATTTGGTTCTCCTGGCGACGAATATGTTGGTTTAACTCCTGAATGAAGGCTGCAATTGATCTATCCTTCCTGGTGTTGATCATCTCCCATTGCTCATCTTGGCGCCCACAAATCTGATAGATAGTATCCTTAAGCTTGTGATAAACTTCTCCAATGCGTCCCATGGTGATGTGAGCTACCATACTCTTTCCTAGACTCCAGGTTGGTTCATCGAAGGAAAACTCTACGGGCTTAGTGATTGGCGTGAATGTCCTTCCTGGAACTTGAACTTGAATCATCCATCGCTCCTCTTCTGGTAAAGTGGCGTTGTAACTCCCAGTGAAGCTTGGTATTCCAATGTTCAGGTACCTAGTGACTTCCTTCAAGTGTTGTCCAAAAGGTGCTTCTTCATCCGGTTGTGCAAACTTGTTCCTTGTGTCCGCCATCCTAAAGAGTAGAAAATGTAGAGGAGTCAGAAATGAGAAGAGAATAGTGATCTAGGGCTTTAGCTTAGTGGTCGTGTCCTACACTCAGTGTGTGCTCTGATACCATCTTGTAGCGACCCGACCTCAAACGGTCAAGTCTCTGTGCTTCAGTGTCATCCCTGGATCGGTAATGCTGACACACACAGTACTCGAGGATTTATAACAGAGTAGCAATCACACACTTATTACATCGAATGTCTCAAAAGAGAGCTTATTACAATAAATATGGCTTAAGGCCATCTAATACGATATCAGCGGAAGGCTTGGAAGATAAAGTGAGTCCATCAACTCCAACGGCATAGCTGAGCTACATGGCAACGACCTAACGAACATTACTCCTCGTCTGAAAAGTCTGCAACATAATACGTTGCAGCCCGAAAACGGGCCAGCACATGGAATATGCTGGCAAAGTAACACAGTAGAGCAAGAACAGAATAATGCTATCACTACATGCATATTTGGCTGGTGGAAAGCTCTATGGTTACAGTTTTTGCGATGGTCACGACGCAGAAGGCCCCCGATGGTTATGAGACGATGGAAGACAACTTCATGCCGGCGTCCGGCTCCCCCATGGTGCAGGCGGACCAGCGGTTTAACCTGGTGATACTAAAGGAGGACCAGGAGGCAGAGGCTCAACTCGACGCGGAGCGCGCGCATGCCGCTGCCATCGAGGCTCTCCTGCAGGCGGAACTGGATGTCGTGGATGTGAACCGGGCGGCGGAGGCTCAACTCGACGTGGAGCGCGTGAATGCCGCTGCCATCGAGGCCCTCCTGCAGGCAGAACCGGACGTTCTGGACTTGAACCGGGCGACGGAGGCTGAAATCGACGCGGAGCGCGTGGATGCCGCTGCCATTGAGGCCCTCCTGCAGGCAAAACCGGACGTCCTCGACTTGAACCAGGCGGTGCTCTCGTCCATGCAGAGTGCCCGCACGCTCCGCATGAATGAGTAGCTAGAGGCCGAGGACAACCATGATGCGGAGACACACGTCGACAGCTACGGCTGGTTCGCACCGGCAGCCAAAGATGACGAGGCCATCTTGTTCTGCGAGCAGTGATAGTTTTTACTTATGTTGTTGTTTTTAGGGATCTTTTGCTATGTAAAAACATATATTGTTATGCAAGTTGCCTAACTTTCATTATTTGGGTCAGTCTACCATTTCAGGCGGTTGGATGAATATCCTACGTCTCCTAACCCTTCTTCCTCACCTCTTCTTCTCCCCGAACAGACCACCGCACGGGCCGTACGGATCCATGCCAACATGCGGTTGGATAAACAAAATGTATGAACGAAAATTATCTGTCAGCGGTAGCACGTGTCAGTGAGGGTGCGTTCCCTTGGTTGGGTTTGCGGCGTGCAGGAGCGACTGTGTGAGGGTGCGGTGCGACCGCGGCATGCAGGAGCGACTGTGTGAGGGTGTGGTTCGAAACAAATCATCGTTTGATGTGTCAATTAATGTGTATTTTTTTCTCCAAAGACCAAAGAGCTAACCATCTCACTCCTCATTGCTTGATTAATGCAGCGCCATGCAAACAAACCTTGTCACTTCTGCATGCATGCAAGGGTATATTAATGTCCTTGATTGCTAGTACGAGGCAAACCCCATCAATTTTGCCTCGATTAGTGTTAGTGGCCTTTTGCAAATTGTAATTTTGATATACTATCCTGGTGTACAAAAAAATGGAGGTAGTAACTATTTGACTTCCTTCCCCATTGCGGTGATGTCGATGATATCTCGAACATTGTGGTTTGGCGAAGTGCGTGCGACGGAGAACACCATTGAGGGAGACCACGGTAAGTCGTTCACAAGTGCCGCCTGCAAGCCGAGACAACCACCTTATTTGCATCCAGGAAGTCCGTTGAACCAAAGGCTGCGTAAATGTACTAGTACTACTAGTACACAATAGCGTCGTCCATCCAGCTTAGTGCAATGAGGTCGTTTCTTGAAGAAGACGATGGAGAAGCGGAGTCAGCGAAGAGTGAAATGATGGTTGCTTCGTCCATGCTTTGTGATTTGACGCCTCACTACTTTGTGATTTGTGATAGAAGGGACAGGGGAGTAGACTCTATGCTCTATACTATACATGCGTCGAAGCACGGGAGAAAGAGGATAGACATTGTATTTTTCTATTCCTTTAATCAATCAATCAGGGAGCTTCGGTTCCATCTTTTTGGCTTTGGCAGCACCATCCACAAATGGTTCCCATCGATGACAAAAGCTATTTTCACATTTGGCTACACATTGTGGATGCCCTTAACCGTACCACTTGGTTTTGCTCCTGTGTGCTATCTATACAAATCTCAATTATATTGACATAAAAAATTATAGAATCAAGATTAGTAAAAAGGAGGTGATTTTGCCGTGCGGATGGCGGGGGAGGTTTCTTATTTTTAGAGGACGTTGGCTTGGCGGTTTGCTAACATGCGGTCCCACATGTTAGTGCTTTACCAAGCCGATCCGCGTCCCACATGAAGCAGAACAACGACAGAAGCAACACGTGGTTAACTTGAAGAAGATGAGGGAGAAGCGGATTCAACAACGAGTGAAATGATGGTTACTTCGTGCCTCCAACTTCTTTTTTTACTAGCATTATTATTACTTCGTCCCTCCAACTTAACTACGAGAAAGGTGCAGCTTTCTGATTTGACGCCTCATTGCTCATTACTATGCCGGCGCCATGACAGGGGTGCTTCACCCCTGCTACTCTGCACTGTATTTCGGTATGGCACGTGGACCCGGTAGCTTGATGTCCCACATGTTAGCGAAAGGGACTAGAACATTTATGAAAGCGAGCGCTCCACTCTTACGATGGAGGAGTACACGACACGGCGGCCCAGTGAACTGTCACTTGTACTGTATACTAGTACTATAGTTTTGCTGTTTCGCACGATCCATCGATACAAACCCGATTAAACAGGAAAGGGCGGGATTTTTCCCGCGCGGTAGATGATACCGCCATACATTTCAAAGGCAATTTTAATGTATGCAAACTGAATAATTAAGTAACAATACGATATCTAGTAAAACTAAAAACACATATGATTTATTGTGTTAGAGTGTAGTAGTAGTGCTGTATTGCATAGTTTTAGATGTAACATGTGAGAATGTGTAGAGATGTAGTTTTGGAGGGCCTACAGAGAGAAAGCATAATACGGTCACCGAACTTCGGAATACGCTCATTACGGTCACTATATAAATTTTGCGGTGATTATACGGTCACTGGCTCACCGTTCAGCACCGGATTACACTCTATTGACCGGCCAAATAGTCTGTGTGGCACCATGTTGACTAGTTAAATTGACCATGTTCCTTGTGGGTCCCACCTATCATTTTGCATAGGAAAAAGGTCAGATAAACACAAATTTACGTAGGCGCGACAAGACTCCAACTCGTGTGCGGGAATCACCTGGTTGTGTATGTGTCTGTCAGGGTCTGATGTGTGCGCATGCACGTGTAGGTTGAGCACTTGAGCGTGAGAGTGTGTGTTGGTCGTGTGGTGTGTGCATGCATGCGTGTGTGTGTGAGTGTTGCGTGCGTGCATGGCTGCGTGTGTACGTGTGAGTGTTGCGTGCGACATGGCTGCATGTGTCCGTGTGAGTGTTGCGTCCATGCAGTTTGTGTGCATGTGTGCGTGTGTGTATAATCACCACACCAACTCCTTTGTGTTAAAACAGGCGGCTCAACATACCAATACAAGGCCACCTTGTCCGCTGTGCCCGCGGTCATGACTTCGAACCACCGTCCAATATTTTTTTGTCATTTGTTTTCACTCTTACTAGCAAGATGCCCGTGCGTTGCACGTAACATCAAGATGCATTTGTATGACTAGTTTATTGTAGCGACCCGACCTCAAACGGTCAAGTCTCTATGCTTCAGTGTCATCCCTGGATCGGTAATGCTGACACACACAGTACTTGAGGATTTATAACAGAGTAGTAGTGACACACCTATTACATCGAATGTCTCAAAAGAGAGCTTATTACAATAAATATGGCTTAAGGCCATATAATACGGTAAGAGCGGAAGGCTTGGAAGATAAAGTGAGTCCATCAACTCCAACGTCATAGCTGAGCTGCACGGCAACGACCTAACGAACCTTACTCCTCGTCTGAAAAGTCTGCAACATAATACGTTGCAGCCCGAAAACGGGTCAGCACATGGAATATGCTGGCAAAGTAACACAGTAGAGCAAGAACAGAATAATGCTATCACTACATGCATATTTGGCTGGTGGAAAGCTCTATGGTTACAGTTTTTGCGAAAAGCCAATTTTCCCTACAATAAAGAAATAGATTTTATTTAACTATCATGGTAGTTGAAACATCATTGAGAAGGATCCTCCAACTCAATCCCAATTAAAGTAATTAGCAACCCAACAATATTATTTTAGAGTGATGAGATACTTATGATACTCCAAGTACTTGATACTCAACATGTCCATAACCGGGACACGACTAACCATGATTAGTTTATACACTCTGCAGAGGTTTGAGCACTTTTCCCCACAAGACCCGATGTCCTCCGTTGGATTTCTCGCACTACATGGTGTTTGAGAAACGGATGACCGAGACACAGTCTTTCAGAAGCATTAACCCCTTACTCCGGGTACACCATACCAACCTACATCCCTCTACCATCTGATCCACCTCTTCGGGAGCTTCACGCAACTTACTAATCTATGCTAGAGCCCATAATAGCTTGTGGCTGCACACGGAAGTTTCTAGCATGAAAATATCTCAGTTCCCTTTGAGCCTGGGTGGCGGACCATAGGATTATCACACGGGTACTCCGGGATATCCTAGGACAACACTGGATTCCCCAGATGCCCAACAAACAATCCACCCAGATGTGTGTTCAAGTTGCCACCTTAAGTTGAACCATTAATTAACAATCTCACATCTGTCATGGATTTCACTCACCCAAACCACATCTACGAGCATAGCAGAGCAATATAAGCAATTCGTAGAAGTAACTCCCAAGGGTTTGAATATAACAGGGCAATAGGTTCTACCTCATCAACTACTCCCAACCCACATGTTAATCACAACCTAACCATGCAATGTTTGAGGATTGGAACTAATGCATAAAAACTGGGTGATAAAGGGGTATGATCAAAGTATTACTTGCCCTGTTGATGATCCGTAAAACCTAGGGACTCATAGTAGCATGCTTCGCACTCCGGGTGTTCTATCACAAACAAACAATAGCATACATAAGCAATCAAGCAAAGAAACACGGGTAAATCTCAAATAAGAATAACCAGAAAGTTCAACTTAAGAACTCCGGTTTGCGAAAAGAATCAAATCAAACGGAGCAACGAAACTCAAACTGCGAAAGAAACAAGATCCGTTTACTAATCTGGACTAAGGTCAAATTTTACAGTAGTAAAAGCTTGTTCAAGTTGGTTAAACGGAAAGAGGGTTTCGAGACGAAGATCTAGGCGCTTGAATCGCCTGATTCCGACAAACGAGCTAAAAGATAAACTAAAACGAAAATCGGATCAGAAATCGCGATTGAAATTAATCGCGGAAAATCCGAGAAAAAGAATACTAACGAACAGGCTAACGAACGAGCGTTCGTTGTCTGCGGCTAACGAGTGAACTCCGTTCGTTAGAACGAACGTACGGATGAACGTCCACAAAGTAACTAAACCGCGAAAAACCGGCGAACCGATCTATCCAAAAAACTAGGGTTTCTAACAAAAAAACCGAACCGGGTTTTTTTATATACCTCAAATGAACGACGCTATACCTCCGGCGAGGTTCCGGTGCAGCGGGGCGGCTCCGGTGAGTAGGATGCAAGCGGCGGCGGCGTGACAGCAAGGCGGCGAGGTGGCGGCGGCGCGGCTTGCGGCGGCGGGGTGCCTCAGAGCTCTAGGGGGGTGCGGCGGCTTGGGAAGGGGGCGGGCAGCGCGGCTTGCGGCGGCGGGGTGGCTCGGGGCTCTAGGGGGGGTGCGGCGGCTTACAAGAGAGGGGGGACATCGTCTTGGGGAAGGGGGCGGGCGGCGCGTGTCCGGGTCGGACACGGCGGTGGCAGCGGAGCCGCTCAGGACTCCTCTCCCGAGCCGGTGCGGGGAGGGGGCGCGGCTGGGCCGGCTGGGCCTCGGCCCAGAGCGGTCCGGCGGGAGGTCTCTCTTTTTTTTTAAATAATTTCGCCGGACTAAAATAAATCCTAGAAAATAAAATAAAAATCTAAAAATGCCAAAACAAATTTTCACCATCTAAATAAAATATTTAGAACAAGATGAACATTTTCTTGGCCCTAAAATGCAACTTTGAAAATGTGCAATTTTTTATAATTCAAATAAAATAACAATAAACTCTGGATACAATCAAATATTTGATTTTAATCTTTTCCTCCAGTATTTCATTTATTTTGGAGAAGTCATATTATCTCCTCTCATATATTTTAATATGAAATATTTTCGGAGAGAAAAATAATTAAAACCAAAAATCCTCGTTTCGATATTTGGTAAAACCCAAATATGAAAACAGGGAAATCCCTAACTCTCTCCGAGGGTCCTTGAGTTGCTTAGGATTTTCGAGGATCGCAAAATGAAATGCAACAAAATATGATATGCATGAATGATCTATGTATAACATTCCAAATTGAAAATTTGGGATGTTACATTTATCTTGTGAGAGAAAAGGATGAACGAGGGAAGGCCTTATTTGCAAATGTGGAGAGGTGTGTGGGTACCTTTTTGCAAAATTACCATAGTTTCCTTCCTATTCGTCAGATATAAATCGAACGACCTATATTGTAGGATGGCAGGCACACCATCATCACCAACTCTGTTTTTTATAAGAGTGTAGAAGAGTAGATACAAGCCGACAGGTGGGCCCAATGGTAGTGAGATAATGTGATGCAACACTAGAGGTGCCACGTGGAGCGTTTAATTGGTCAAATAGTCGTGTCTTGAGCAAATACAGAGATGTATGGTGAGCCCGTAACTGTATAATAACCACAAAACATAAATGGTGACTGTAATGAGTGGATTCTGAAGTCCAATGTACGTATCATGCTTTCGCTCCAAATACAATGATCGTCACTATATATATCGCGAGAGAAAGATAAAACATGCGTGAATGTGTTGGGGTTTAATTTTAGAGAACCTGGAGATAGTTTGTGTGCGTGCGTGAAAGGGGCGTAGACGGGTGTATGCGATGGGGAGAGAGATGCTCTTCGTTTCTCCTTATTATGACTAACTTTATATATAGTATAAAAATATAAAAATTTACAATGCGGAATAAATATCATTGTGGGCACCAGGCAACAAATTAACGTTCACACTCCTCCATATAACTTTGTAATGTTGTATATATGTAGAAATTCTATAATAATTTTTTGGCCACACTTTATTCAAAAGGAATGTTGTATGCGAAGTGAACGTGAAGAGAGGGCTTTTTAGATCAATGGGGTACGTGATGTAACTTGTGTGAATGTGTAGTTGATGTATTTGGTAGGGCCTAGAGAGGTATGTGTATGTATTACGTATTCGAGAGAGGCATGGATAGAGGGGCCGACGGGGGGAGGGGCATGGGAGAGATAGCACGAGAAATGAGAGAGGTCTAGAGAGAGAGACTAATATGATGTCATGGCGAGAGATTCCCTTGAGTATGTATATGCAAGGGGGAGGGGATAGAGGCAAGAGGAGATTTTTTGTGTGGTGTCTGTGTTGGTCTGTGTGGGTGTGAGAAGATAACAAGACCTGGGGGCAGAGAGTGTGTCACCGCGTGAGGTCCGGTGGGTCGAGGTGAGGCCCTTGGTCCGGTTCCTGCGCCACATTGGTCGGCCTGTGACGCATTTAGGGAGACCCATGGATGACTTGCCGTACAAGACAACGATAGCATAATTGTGAAGGAATCTGTGTCCACTGACAAAGCCGACTAGGATTTGTAACCCTAGGTTCTCAGACTAAGGTAACCCCTTATCTCTGATATTACAAATTCATCCAACCTAACTTTAAGGGGCATCCTACATAATGCTCTGCTAGGATCATACTCGTCGATTTTGAAGAGAGGTGTGAGACAATGCGTGAGAGACAGACCTAAAGATAATGTGCGTACATGAGACACGTAGGTAGGTCTATGTATATAGAAAGGGTCGATGGAGATTATGCGTCTGTATGCTTGTGAGAGGAAGAGTGCTTGTGATAAAGGTTAGTGAAAACAGTTATAAATGGTTACGAGAGGGAGGGAGGGTTATATCGAGAGCATGTATGCGAGAAAGACACCTCGGGAGAGAGTGTGTGAGCATGTGTGAGGGACCACCGATGGAGAGTGAAACTACATGTAAAAGACTGATGTACACATTAATTAAAGATATAAATTGTATCCAAATATTAGGATGGGATCACGATATTTGCAATTCGCATAAAGAACGGTCATTGATCCATTAGACATCTAGATTCTATAGAATTTGAGCATGTCTATGTTATTATTCAACATAATTGATCCACATAGTTAGTATTTTGAACTCCAGACAATGCATCCTTTAGCAATCGAATATAAACGTGAGTATGTTGTGTGTGTAAAGCACATTATACATTCGAAAGTTACACAATGAACATTATAAATAGCTAGCTATGAACTAGTATACATTTGAATTCAACTTAAGGTGGTTTAAAAAATCGAATTCAACATGAAGTTCATTCAATTATTTGAATTCGATATCATGGCATTTGTAAATCATACCTAAACTATGGGGGCACCAATCTTTGCTCTAATTTTGTACATAATAGCATATATAGTCGTGTACAAAATATATTCAAATTTAGCTCCTCCATTCCAAAAAAATCATAGTTATAGGATTTTCAAGTGTCAAAATTTCAAAAAGAAGCGGATAATTTAATGAGGTTTTCAAACATACAAGGTCAAATTTAATGTTGTCTATTTAGGTCAATCCTCAAAGTTCAAGAGTACTCTAAACGTGAATGCTTCTGTTTCAAAATTTCGAACGAAGCGCCAAAGAGCCTCTACTCACCCGAAACCGCGTGAGACCATTGTTTGGTAGTAGAAGGAAATTACTTTTCTAACTCCGACCCGTGAAACCTACCGGCCCGATGTCCAAAGGTCTAAACCATGGTAGGTTTGTAGCTTCATCTAGACGCCACACAACCGCCTCCCAAAAACATTCATACACAATGGCCGCCTAAGCACACATGCGCGCGGCCGAAATCGCTCCCGCCACTATTTGGGACACCTGGGATTACCATCCTACCCCCGACCCACTGTAGGTCCGAAATTTAAGAGGGGGGCGAAGTTTGTACTTTTCCCAAATTTCAAACAAGCGCGTCCCATCTGTTCAAAAAAGCCAAAAACAAGCGCGTACCAGACCGAAACATGGTTCTCCCTTAGCTCCCCCCGCTCCTCGCCTGATTCCCCATTCGTACTCCGTGGGCGCCAAAACTACCTCTCCACCAGCCGCGAAACCCCGGCGTCCTCCGTCTGCCACCCCATCCCACCCATCAACCACCGCCCTCCTCCATCACGCCGGAGCCGATACCCCAACGTCTTCGTCCACCGCAACCTCAACCACAACACCGTCCAAGGCTAGTAGTTGAAGCCGAGGCCGAGCCGTCCGTACCCGAACCAGTTCAAACATGCCGTCTTGCGCCTCACCGCTGCCGCTCCAACTTCGCCACCATCCACCGCACCGGAGTTGTTCCTTCTACGTCGTCCTTCGCCGCCTCGTATCTGTTTCCCCTCCGCCGACATACGGCCATGGCAACACAATCAATAATTTGGCCATGGGTTCGTCCAAGCCTGCACCCTCCTCCAAAACATCAGTTTCCCCGGCAAAAATAAGAAGATCGGCGCGACATGTGGAGGCGACCACACTGGCAACCGGAAATGGTACTCCTGTTTCCTTATTCGTGCAAATCTTACGTGTCTGCTTGCACGGTATTCATCCCACAGAAGACGCTAGTTGACCGCTTCTTCTTGATACTAGATGTTCTTAGTTACTCGCGATGCACAAGGTTCCTCCTCATATACCATTTCACCTTAGCTAGAGGTCCGTCGCCCCCTGATTTCAATTCCTGGTCAATTGATTCTCAATTAACGAAAGCATTCCCCGGCGTAAGAGGCTCTAGTCCTCCTATTACACCAGGGAAGCAGCGCCTCGGTGCTTATCTTAGGGGCGTGTAGGGCCTAGAGCTGCTGGCGCCCGATCTGGAGATCGGCCGAGATTAAAGGGATGGCCTGGGGGCGCTGCCAAGCACGACGGTGGTGTGAGGTCGAGGGGAGGGCGAAGCGGTGGAGGCAGGGGTCTGGGTCGATGGCCGCTGGCGGTTCGAGAAAGATCGTCAATAGTGACTGGCGGGAGGTAGAAGAAGGCCATCTGCCTGTTCCTTATAGATCAGACGGTTCATAAAAAAATCGACTGACCTATTTATTTTTAGTCGACTGTTATCTTGATAGGACCACATGTGGTGGTGTGCTGGAGGAGTACCTGCATTTCCAGTGCTCATATATTACAAAATCATACGGAGTAGAATCTAATTTTGTTTGCCATGCAATGTTGAAGAGCTATCATATGTCTCCTGTCATTTATCTTTCAGCCACCTGCTATCTGCTACTTTTATAGTGCACTAGTTCTGCACACAGTTCACCCATACTCTCACTGTTGTGTTTTTATGCAAGGGTATCTCAGACTCTGCTGCCTTCACAGAAGCAGAAAATAAAAGAGAGAAGTTGCACCAACGTGGTATGCGGCTAGGGTAGACACGTTTCAACCATTTAAAGGCTGCAGTGTGAGCAGATGGAGACGGTAAACGTAGCTCTAGAGTTGATGACCTCGCTCCAATGAACCACCATCCCAGGTGCATGCTTTAACTTCGCGGTGTCATATGTGGTTGCATGTTGCATATGGTGTCTAGCTTGTATTCGAAAGGCCGAAGTCGGTCTTTATTAAGGTAAGGAAAGATATTTTTTACATGAACCACCATCCCGGGAGCACCAGAAGTCAAATGTCTAGTCAGGGCACTGGCCGAGCCAGTGACAAGCCCAACACAGACATCCATCACCTGGAAGCCAACTAAAAAGCCACGATGGTGGCGAAGCAGCCCGCCTCCCACTAGGCTCTCAGGTCCTAGATGATCATACTCAGCACTCTAGCAGGATGTCTAGCTTTTATTGCTTCTAATTTGGTTAAATTGCATCTGCTTAGCTTACACACTATACCTTTGAATATGACATGCCTTCCTGTTTTGGTACATACTAGTACATATGTCTATTAACCATGTTCTTACATCAAACTAATGTTCTTGTGTATCCCTCATCAATCACTTATGATGAGGCAGTCAGGCAAGTGGACAACTGTGAGAAAATATCCTCATTTAAAGATTGCAGCGTCAGCCTCCCCACATGATTCTCAAGAAACAGCAAGGCTAGATGAAGATAGTGAACATAGCTCTATAGTTGATTACCGCATTTCCCCTACACTAGCATCGCAGGTGCTTGCTCTAACTTGGTAGCGTGATATGTGGTTGCATGTTGCATATGGTGTCTAGATTGTAATTCTTCCAATCTGGTTAAATTGCATGTGCTATTCTGCTTAGTTTATACATTATACCTGTTAATGTGACATGCCTTCCTGTTTTTAGTACATCGTACATCTGTCTATTAAGCATGTCCTTACATAAAACTATTGTTTTTTTGTATCCTACATAAATCAATATGACAAGACACCTTTAGTATATGCAGTGTGATATTAGTTGCATCTTTCATATGATTTATAGCATGCGCTGCTTCTAATTTCTTGAAATGCCATTTATGATGGGACGCTTTTAACTTGGCAGAGTCATATTGGTTGCATCTTTCATGTGGTGTCTAGCTTGCATTGCTTCTTATTTGTTGAAATGGTTTCTGCTTAGTTTACACAAACAATTGTGAATATGCCATGCCGTCCTGTTTTTTGTATTATTCTATCCTGGAATCATGTGTTTGCCTTACATGAAAGTAGTGATTGTCAGTATCATGCACGCATGAGTTCTAAAGAGTGGATTTTATTGCTTTTTCTTGTCGCTTTTACTTGACAATTCAAAATCATAAAGCGGGAGGAAGTTAGCAAGGCAGCGGATGATGGTGCTCCTTCCAAACGGAGGGCCTCTATAGATTCTACTCCTCCATCCCCCCAAGATGATTTCCAAGACAACACATGCACAGACACTCAGCATAGCTGTGTTGATGATGAGCACGTCTCCCCTAGTGCACCATCACAGGTGCTCCCTCTAACTTGGCACTGTTATATGTGGTTGCATGTTATGTATGATGTCTAGCTTGTATTGCTTCTAATTTTGTTGAATTTCATCTGCTTACTTTACACATTATACTTTTTTTGAGAAGGAACAAATTATATTCCACATAAACTTGGGAAGCCATATCAGCGTTCACCAAGACAGAAACAAAGTCTGGGGCAACATTCGCCCACACATGAAGTGGTTCAGCAGCACCCATAGCAAACTGGGCCAAAGCATGCACCACATGGTTACAGTTCCAGGGACAATACATGAATCAGAGAAAACAAAGGAGGCATGGCACATGCTTCTTGCTTCTCTGAAGAGAACTCCCAGCTCCGCAGCATCGTAGTCCCGCCCTTTAAGTGCAGAAATCATTGTCAAACAGTCTGATTCAAAACTGATATGTTGTGCACCCAGGTCAGCTGCCCCTTCAATAGCTCGCATACAAGCGATCACCTCCACGTGCAGGGCAGATCTTACATGGTTCATTTTGCCAGTAGCAGCCGCCAAGAAAGCGCCAGTTTCGTCTCTCGCAATAAAACCCCACGCACCCTTCTCAGACTCCACCTGAAAAGCAGCATCCATGTTGATATTGATCAAGTTTGTAGCTGGAAGGACCCAACCCCGGGGTTGTTGCGGCTGGGGCATTTTCTGAATGTGCATCGAAGTGAAATCAGTCAAGTGTTTTGTGATGAAAGAACTAATTTCTACTGCTGTCTTCTGTACTTCACCTGCATTGACTTTGTTCCTCGATGTCCACCAGTCCCATAGGAGCACAGCCAAGCGCAACTTCTTTTCTCGCTGCATAGCACAAACATGGCATATCATATCTTGTGGATCTTGGCACTGGCTGAGGGAGACGCGAACATCCTCCAAGAATTGTTCTCTCCAAACAGCTTTCACCTTCTTACATTTGAAGAATAAATGCCCTCCATCTTCGTCAAGCCTCCAACACATGGGACATCTCGTGTCAAGTTCAATATGCTTCCTTTTGATATTCATCCGGGTTGGAAGACTGTTGTGAGCCAGACGCCACAAGAACATGCGGACTTTGCCCGGGAGTTCAAGCTGCCAGATTTGATTCCAGTTCGCTGAGCGAGGCCCCTGCTGACCAGATGTTCCTGCATCTTGACAATGACGAGACTCCTTTAGGCTCGTGCCTAGGTGATATGCAGATTTGACAGAAAACACCCCCCTTTTTTCATAATGCCAGGAGATAAAGTCCTCCATATCCGCTCTCAAGGGTATTGCTAGGATAACCTTTATATCATCTTCAGTGAATAGCTCTTTTACCAGCTCCTCATCCCAAGTTTCCGAAACTGGGTCAATCAGTTTGTTGACCTTAGTGATAATGGAGTGTCCCTGTAGAGCGACATGCCTCCTGGTTGCCCCCCTCGGCAGCCATGGATCAGTCCATGGGTTCACTTGCATTCCATCCCCAATTTGCCACACGATGCCCTCCTTCAGCAAATCTCTTCCCTAGAGTATACTCCTCCATGTGTAGGACATGCCCTCTTGTTCTGTCGCCTCTAGAATAGAGCAGTTCGGGTGGTACTTGGCTTTGAGAACCACAACACATAACGATTCTGGGTTTTGAGTTAGTCTCCATCATTGTCGAGCAAGCATTGCCATGTTGAAAATGTGAAGGTCACGGAAGCCAAGGCCTCCATCCCTCTTTGCTTTCATCAATCTCTCTCGCCCAATCCAGTGACACTTGTGCTGGCCATCCTGCTGACTCCACCAATAACGGCAGATCATGGAGGTGATCTCTTCACATAAATTCTTTGTAAGATCGAAGCAGGACATTGCATATGTGTGTATTGCCTGGGCAACCGCTTTAATTAGTGTTTCCTTACCTACTTTGGACAAGAGCTTCTCTATCCATCCCTGGATTCTCCTCCAGATATTTTCCTTTATGTATTCAAATTCCTTACTCCTGGCTGCCCCAATATGCACCGGTAACCCGAGGTACCGCTCATTCTGTGATTCAAAAGGTATGCCAAGGACATGCAGCACCTGTTGTTTGGTGTGGTTGTTTGTTCCCTTACTGAAGAAAGCACAAGATTTGTCCCTATTGATTTTCTAGCCAGACTGAGCCTCATACAGCGCGAGGATCTCTTGCAGGCGAGTTGCACTCTCTGTTTTTGCCTCCATGACAATTAACGAGTCATCGGCGAAGAATAGGTGGTTGATCCTTGGGGCCCTAGGACAGATTTGTACCCCTTCAATCGAGCCCTCCAGCTCGGCTCGTTGCAACAAGATTGAGAACGCCTCCGCGCACAAGATGAACAGATATGGTGATAATGGATCGCCTTGCCACAGACCTCGCTATGGGAGGAAAACCTCAGTCAGTTTCCTATTATATATCACGCGATACGAAACAGATCGGACACACAACATAATCAGACTCACCCATGCCGGATCGAAACCCATCGTGTGCATCATCCTCTCCAGAAAATCCCATTCCACCCTATCATACGCCTTACTCATGTGAAGCTTCACCGCAACGAGTCTGTGTCTGCCTCCCTTCCTCTTATGCATTAGGTGGGTAATATCATATGCCAACAACACATTATCTGTGATCATACGCCTAGGGACGAAGGCAGACTGGGTAGGTGAAATTATCTCCGGGAGTACCACCTTCAAACGGTTGGCCAAAACCTTTGATATCAGCTTATAGGACTTATCGGCCTATATTGAGCAAGGGATTCTGGATTCTTTACCTTGGGGATCAACACAATCGTTGTTTTATTCCAGCCACTCGGGATATCACCACCATTCAAAACTACTAGCACCTCTTCCTGGATTCTCTGCCCCATCATGTGCCAAAACTTCTTGTAAAATATAGCGGGCATTCCGTCCGGTCCCGGTGCCTTCAGGTCCCCAATAGCATCCAAAGCACTTCTGATTTCCTCCCCAGTGAAAGGTTTGGTCAACAAAGCATTCGTCTCTGGTGTGACTGAAATAGGGATGTGTTTGAAGATATCATCATTTGGAGGACCTGCAGAAGATACGAACAAACTTTTGTAGTAGTTAGTAATAAAAGGCCCTATCTCCTCCCCCCTCTCCACTACACCTCCATCTTCCTTCTTCAATTTTTTAATCATGTTAACTCTTCTCCTCTTTGACGCCTGAGCATGAAAAAACTTTGTGTTTCTACCCCCTTCTGAAGCCAGTTGACATGAGATCTCTGCTGCCAGTAAGTATTATATTGGTCCTCAAGTCTGCTCAATTTATACTGAAGGAGCTGCTCTTTTGATACTTGTTGTTGATCTATTGCCTCCCTTCTACACCGTTCCAACTCCCGTTTTGCCTTTTTTATTCTGCCTTTCAACTCCGCCAACACTTCCCTATCCCATCTTGCTAGATTCCTCCCCATCCTGCTGATCGCCTCTCCCACGAACAACCTCCCTCTCCAAAAGCTTCATTCCAAGCCCCCTCAACCACTTCCACGCATCCCTCCTCCTGCAGCCAGCGAGCTCCAAACCGAAAACAGCTGGACCCACCTGCTTCCCTTCCTTCCCCCGTATACTGGTCCCCAAGCTCTGCAAGGACGGTTCGATAGTTCGAGTGACGTGGATCACCGTTGATGATTTTGTGCAGCGGGAACATGCACCTCCACTTTACATTCGCAACCCCTCTGTCCAACCTCTCCCATGTGTACCCCTCCACCTTACTCCAGTTATTCCGCCAGGTGAAGGGGTCACCCACAAAGCCAAGATCTTCTAGCTCACAGAATTCCAGGCAATGAATCCATGCATCCCTGGCCCCGAGCCGGCCCTCCTTCGTTCTCCCCCGCAAATAAAATCTCGTTAAAATCCCTTAGACAAAGCCATGGCAGATCGGCCTGTCCATGCAACGTTCTAAGAAGCCTCCAAGTGTTCTCTTTTTCACCTGCTTTAGATTCTCCGTACACACCCGTCAACCGCCACTTACTCCCATTCTCTTCCACCACATCAACATCTATATGGTAACGTCCCTTCCACCTCAAACTTACATCCACCCCTCTCCTCCAGAACAGCGCCAAACCCCCACTCCATCCAACACTATCCACCACCACCATGTTCACCATATTCAAACAACACCTCAAGAACTCTATCTCCTTCGCCTTCATCTTCGTTTCGGAGAGGAATATAATATCAGGCCCTTCCGCCCTCTGGAACTTCAGAAGGCTATGAACTGCCGGCGGGTTCCCAAGCCCCCGGCAGTTCCAAGCTATTATCTTCATTGGTCCTTGCAGGGCTGTTCTGACAGCCCCGCTTCAGTGGTGTGTGTTTTGTTTGCCTTCGTCTTGTAACGTTTCGCCTCCCCCTCCAGCCCCTCGTCGCACTCCATTGCATCTCCACCCCGCTTCTCTCCAACGTTCACCTCCAGCTTAGAGGTATCTCCCTTCTTTTCCTTCCGGTCTTTCCCATGAAATTTTGCCCCCACCCTTCCACTTTTCTTGTCGTTGTCCCGATCAGCTAGTGAGGTTTCCGCCGGTAACATATCCTTGTCCCCTCCCTTTACCTCCTCCTCGTTCCCTTCTAGCACATGTTCTGATGGTGCGACAACATGACTTGTGCCTGATAAAACCATCCCTACCCCCATTTGTTCAGAACCCTCTCCCCCTATCCCATATGTGAGTTGCCTCTGTGCACTGTTGTTCATCTTCATTCCTTCCGCCTTATTTCCAACTGCACCGTTCTACACCTTTCCACCGTGAACTTTCAATGGGCTGGTGACCTCCTCCTCACGAGTCTCTTTCCCTGCCGGTTGGTGTCGAGCCCCCGGTATTTCTTTCTTCTAGTTGTCGCTATCACTGCCCGAACGCCCCTTAGAGAGCCCTAGGTTCATGCTTCTTCCACCTCCAGAACTCCTCCCAGAAAGGTTGTTCCGACCTTCACTCCATCTACCCTTGCTTGTATCGCTCGCTGCTCTTGGTATGTGTGCTTCAAGCCAAGGACCAAACTGCTTCTCTTCCCCTTTCTTCAGTCTTATGGAACAGTCCTTATCCACATGATCTAGCATGCCGCATATGTAGCACAAGTCAGGCAGAAACTCGTACTCAAACCGGCACCAACTCTTCTCCTTTTTCCTCTTTTTCTCCTCATCGGTTAACATCCCTTCCCCATTCTCCTTTTCGTCCCCATCATCCAGCACAAAACCCCTCATTATCGGCTTCAAAATATCCATATGGACTATGATCCTTAAGAACTTTCCCACTGCCATTCTGTCAGGTCCCGCATCCACCTCAAGAGCCTCCCCAATTATGTCTCCTATCGCCAAACCAGCCTCACGGTGCATCATACCTAGCGGCAAGTCAAAAACTCTAACCCATATCAGAATCGTTTTGAATTCATATTCCTTCACACTCTTGCTCGGATCAAAATCTTCAACCACCAGTAGAGACTTCCCGAACGTCCAAGGCCCTTTATCTAGAGCCCTTCTTTTACCTGACTGTTGGTGGAAAGTGATCATGAAGATGTTGTCTCTCAGATCCTTGCATCGTATCCCCCTCATCGGACACCAGATCCTTCCCAGAGCAGTCTCCATCCCCTCTGCAAAGGCCAGTTTGTCAGACATTAATTTTGCCATTGCTTGTGGTTCCACAGCTCCCCCCTTTCTTCCATCTGTCCAAACGATCTTCCTCCCCTTGCTTTCCAAATCCGACAACTTTAGCCTCTTCATCAAGCCCTCAACACGCTCCATTGGCGGCTTCGAAATAAGGACAAAGGGATCCGGACCACAAACTAGGGTTTGAGAGGAATGTGTTGTGGTGCCTCAGCAACACTCTAACTCGGCAATTGTGGGTGGGACAGGGTACCCGAGGGATGAAGGGTGCAGGAGAGAGAGAGGCCGAACCCCGATGCCCTGCGGGGTGGCTGATGCACAGCTGAGAGAAACTCTGACAATGGCGAGTGGGAGCAGGGTGGATCTAGAGTACCAGTGTGAGGGCTTGGAGGGGGTGGGGAACCTAGCGAAGCGGGGCGCCACGCACGGGGTGGGCGGAGCTAGCGAGAGCAGCAGCGCAGGGTGGTGGCGCTGGCACCAAGACGGCGGCAGGGATTGACTCAGGGTCGCCTAACCAGTCGCGAGAGGGAAACCACCCCGTCACCCTTGGGACGGTCCTGAGTCTTCTGATCTTTTTCTATCTGGAGCGGAGTGCTACACATTATACTTGTCAATAAGACACGTGTTCCTGTTTCTAGAACATACAATACCTGTCTATCACACCATGTTCTTACATCAAAGTACCATTGTTGTGTAACCTGCAACAATCACTTATCATAAGACACGTTCGACTTGGGAGTGTGATATAGGTTACATCTCGCATTCTTTTCTAGCTTGTACTACTTCTAATTTGTTGAAATGGCACTTATGACGAGACAATTTTAACTTGGTAGAGTGATATTCGTTGCATCTTTCATATGGTGTCTAGCTTTCATTGCTTCTAATTTGTTGAAATGCCTTCTCCTTAGTTTACACATCATAAGCTGTGAATATGCAATGGCACTAATGACGAGAGACCTTTAACTTGGTAGTGTGATGTTGTTTGCATCTTGCATATGATATATTTCTTGTACTGCTTCACATTTGTTTAAACAGCATTTATGATGAGACACTGTTAACTTGGCAGAGCGATATTTGTAGCATCTTTCATATGGTGTCTACCTTCCATTGCATTGCTTCTAATTTAGTGAAATGTCTTCTGCTTAGTTTACACATCATAGTTCTTGTTATCTCATGTCATCCTATTTTTCGTACATATTACATCCTCCTATCATGTGGTTGTCTACCATCAAAGTTCAGTTCGTCTGTATCACGCATCAATTTGTTCTGAAGAACTAAATTTTTATTCGTTTTTCTTGTCGGCTTGACTTAACATGGCACAGAGAAAGAGGAAGCAAGACAGAACAATAGGGAAATGGAAGCGGAAGAATCTTGCAGATTCTGCTAGTACTGATGGTGCAATAGAAGGTCAAAGTCTAGCGGGAAATTGTACCGACATGGTATCCTATGCTACACGAGCTGCAGAACAAGCCAAACATAAAAATAGCTGCCACCAAACAAGCAGAGACAACCCTAGTTGTTGCAACACCTTCCACAGTACCACCAGCTGCACGATTTACTCGTTGGTCAACTCAGCTAGCAGCATGTTCCCAAGCTCCCTTGCCAGCTGACACTACTTCTGAAGCACTCTTGACACAAGATGAGTTGGCAAGATCAAATGAACTTTGTGAGCTTAAACAACAAGAAGGTAGTTGCTGGATCCAAGTTACAGTTGCATGCTTCTTTATATGTAGTCTCGCAGTTTGATATACACTAACACTTCCTATGTTTGTTGTTGGACTAGCACCTAGGCGCAAGAGGAAACAAACATCAGGGATAATGCTCGATAGGTTAACTAAATCTAGAGGAGGAAGAATGGAGATCCGTTTTGAGGCAGGTTTAAAAAGGCCACGTGATGCTACAGAGTCAGCCAAGTTAGTATCAGAGGCAGCGGTTGTTGTTAGGTGTCATGTATGTATCCTCCCAACATGCATTCAGTACAGGAATGACAAAGATGAAACCCAGTTCAACACCTTCCTCGACCATTTATTTGTAAGTATGGTTATGTATGGAAACTAGTAATATTGTCTTGCTCTGTCCAATACTTTCTAGGTTGCTGATAATGAGACTCCCATAATTTTCAACAGATGAGGTTCAAGTTGGATAACCAAGATGATGCAACCAGACAAGCTTGCACCCATGTTTTCAAGTCTGCTCTGCGACAGTATCGGTATAACTTGAGGAAAATTCACTTTGAAGGCAAGGCTAACAGTGAACTTTCCCAAACATCTCCAGTGGAAAATATATCGGATGAAGACTAGAGAGGCCTCATTAAACACTGGTCTGATCCGAAGTATCAGGTACATTATATATATGTGATCAGATCACATGTTGAAGTCCTATTTACGCATGTGCCACACAAATCTATCTTCTTGTAGGTGAACTGTTCAAAGAACAAGGCCAACCGTACGAAAGTGAAATTCCGACAGACGACAGGATCTCGTAGCTATGTTGCACACTGCGAGGCTCTTGTAATTAGCTGTTGTTTCACTCTTTTCGATGTACCATATTATCAGATCTATATTGACTTGTTCCAAATGCAGAGGAAAGCCCGCAAGGACCAAAAAGTACCTGAACCAAATGCTGTGGAAATCTTCAAGGACTGTCACACCAGCAAGATGAAGGGCATGCCTACACCAGTCAAAGCCGCTGTTGTAAGTCCTTATTCCTCATGCCTTTTAACTACTACTTACTCTGACTCGTGCCTTGAACTGCATGGTTTGCAGCCATTGTCTATTACTCTTTTCAATTTTATACACAATTGGCTTAGCATATCATTGCACCTTACAAGGTTTAAAAGAGAGGAGTGATGTTCCTTTGATCTTGACCTGTAATCTAGTTCCGTGCTGGACTTACCCACACAACATTACAATTGCCTGTTTGTCTGTTCTCAGTTGTTTTGTGATATGAATGATGTCATATTATGCTTACCGTATTATAAACTTTGTCTCTTTATCCTTAGCTGTCAATACAATGTGAAGAAATAGACAATACATTAGCCATGGTACATGGTCATATGTTTGGAACCTGGTTTTATTATGTACTTTGCAGTAAAATACAACTAATATTTTACATGGGTTCACTAGAATAAGTTCTGTATATATACCAAAGCTATTTTGTTTGGTTTTGCTGCCTCCTTAATATCTTCTGTTCTGGTACTAATGTAAAAACTCAACTTTTCAACAAGCTATGGAAAAATGGTGGAACCGCCACCTTCTAAAGGTGGCGAGGCAATTATAACCGCAATGTCAGCTCTTGCTGCAGTGGGTCAGTACCTGTCCACTAACAGTGCCAAAAGCACGTTCCTGCGTAATACCGGGTTGGTTGTTAAGGCAATCTCGTCCAAACTACCTCATGATCAAGATATGCAAGCTCAAAACAATGTTATATCTGCGCTCCAGACACAAGTCCGTTCCCTAACAGAGACCCTTTGTGAAACAAGGACATACATTGTTCGATGTCGTCAAGATATGCATGGTTTTGAAACCAGACTATCAGACATTTGCTATGTTGTTCAGGAGCCTAGGAGAAATGAAGGCGAAGGTTATGGTGCTCCATCGGACAATACAACATGAAAACATAATAGTCAGGTCAAATGAACTGAGCTTCTGAACTTTTGGTAGTGCATTTATCTGCCAAACCATTAACTTTTATGCCAACCTTCCTTTTGTTTTATAGTTGTAATTTGTTTTTTTGCGATACAAAATTTGTTCTTAATGTGCAGCCACCAGCTGAAGAAAACAGCAAGCCATTTTTGTATAGTGTAGGGTGTTCCCTATATTTGCACTGGTGGCGATCTTTGATGCCCAGTGGATGTTTCTGTGCAATCGCCTTAATAGCCTAGCGATAGTTTCAGGCCTATTTATTTCCTAGTCTTTGTTTTCCCTGGTTTGCTAGAGGCCGCAACAACCATGGGCCATATACGGACCGTGGAAGCCATGACCCTGCTATGGGACATAGGATCCATGGGCCTCCTACATGCCGTCTTTAAATGGGCCTCCAACACAGCCGTAGAATCGGTGGGCCTTGGGCCGTTGGATAAATGGGTCTACATGGACCGTAAACGGGCGTAATTGGTATCGGCCCAGCACGGTAACGGGCCATTAACAGGCCGGAGGACATCAAAGGCTTAATTCTGTCACAGGCATAATGGGTCGTTAATGGGCCAGAATATAGGACGGACTGGAAACGGCGCAACGAGTTAACAAGCCAGGAACGGACCGACTCTTGCCACTGGCCGAATCTAGCCCATTAGGGGAACATGCCAGTAACGGGCTGGAAGTAATCGAGGGCCAGAAAGGATGTCAGGACCTCGATCCTAAGTCACACTGATCTAGCATGTAACACATCATATCACTTTGCGGCCTCACGCATGGTAGTCCCACGGGTGCCACCTTACCTGGCCCAGGACCATTTGCGCCTTTTGGCTCATGTATATGATAGTGTCGCTAGCATCCATATGACAAAGAACCCGGGCTGACATGACTAGTCGTGAACCCAAGGTGGCACTAACTTACGGGGACAGGCATACATGAATCAACATCGAGCATGTCGGTCAGCAGCGTGCGAATCCGGGCTGTAGCACTGGGCTAACAGGACTCCGGTGAACCGGGCTATAGCAGGCTAGGCAGGACTCCGGATGTCACCACGTGACATTTCCCCGAAGGGACAGACACAAGGAACGAAGTGAATCACATGCCGGCCAGTCAAGTGTTCCGGAGCAGTAGTGCTGGGCTAGCAGGACTCCGGTGAACCGGGCTGTAGCGGACTACTAGGCTCATGGAAGCACAAGACTACATTTCCCCATAAGATAGGCTACCAAGGATAAACAACTAGGTTGTCGGATCCCACACATACCAAGCATTTCAAATCATACACACAATATGCTCGATGTGTGTAAATACAACATGGCATCACAACAAGACTCTACGACTCAAAGTACTTATTCATTAGGCTCCGAGGAGCCAAGCATTACAAACATGGGTCTCATGACCCCAACATACATAGCATACAAGCAACAAGCACATGCGGAAGCTTAACATGTCTGAGTACAGACATCTACAAATGAAAAAGGCTGAGAAGCCTGACTATCTACCAGATCCTGCCGAGGGCACAAGATCGAAGCTGAGGTATCAAGCTAAACGTTGAAGTCCACACGGAACTACTAGCGAGACTGTCGTCGCTCTTCAAAACATAAAATAGGAAAACATGAGTACAAATTTACCCAGCAAGACTTACATCAGAACTATCTACATATGCATCGGTATCAATAAAGGGGGTGGTGGAGTTTAACTGCAGCAAGCCAGCTTTGACTCGGTGGCTATCCTGAACTACGACTGCAAGTAACTCTTTTGAGGTGGCGCACATGAGTCCACATATTCACCATATCAATACACCACTATGGATCCACTCCCGTCTCCCTACGATAAGGCCATCCATAGCACTCACTCTTATCTTGCGCATTTTAGAGTATCCACTTTCACTTGTCTATGAACTGTTATAGGCAACCCAGAAGTCCTTTACCGCGGACACGGCTATTCGAATAGATCATTTATAACCCTGTAGGGGTGTACTTCTTCACACACGCTCTTGCCACTTACCACCATGTACACGTCATGTATCTCGACAACCTTCAAACGGAAGCCTGGCGAGGGAGTCAGCCACGACCTGACTAACCACACAAGTCTCTAGTCCAGTTTTATCGCCTATTCGGGTTCCATTCGCGAGGAGATCCGGCCGGAGTTTCGCTCACAGCCCCAAACGATGTGTGCAGGGTTCCTGAGACACCAAACGGGCGCCCGGTACACCGTGCCATGGTGTATCTACCGCATCATAGCCCACCCCTAGGGTCAGCGCTACGCACGGCCGCCAACACATATCCTATAAACACCAGAAACTAGTTGCAACTCCTGGACAGAGGACTAGGGCAGTTAATAAGTTGAGAGGGTCAATTAAGGATCCCAAAAAGTGGTAGTAGCTATTCATGGATCACAAACACAGAACTCAGTTCCTGAGAAAGGTTTCAATGAGACAACCCACCATGTACTCCTACATGGCCTCTCACCTCTACCTTTACCAAATCGTGTTCACACACTTAGGTCACACACAGTAGGACATGTTCATCACCATTCCAATTCATCCCCGATGAATCAGACCTGACTCAACTCTAAGTAGTAGCAGGCATGAAAAACAAGCATGAATGAGTAGGCACATGAGGGCTCAAACAACTCCTACTCATGCTAGTGGGTTTCATCTATTTACTGTGGCAATGACAGGTCATGCAGAGGAAAAGGGGTTCAACTACCGCAACATGTAACAGTTGAATCGTTGTTGTCCTAATGCAGTAAAACAGAGCAGGAGCGAGAGAGTGGGATTGTATCAAAATGAACAGGGGGGTTTTGCTTGCTTGGCACTTTTGAAGATGATATAGCTCTTCATCGGTGGCATCGAACTCATCGTCGGAACATACGTCTACCGAGGGGGAACAACCACCGGCAAACATAGAAAGAACTCAATCAATGCAATGCACAATATGATGCATGATCATGGCATGTCGATGTGCTGTGATTTAAGCTAATGCAACTAAGAACAGATGGGTTTGAGTTGATTTGAACCAAAGGTTCAAATTCAAATTCAAACTAAGAACTTATAAAGTGCATTATCATGTTTTGATCTAAAGAGCAAGGTTAATTTGTTTAAACATGCATGGAAATGCTACAGATGGATAGATTGGATTTTTTTGATCATTTTTCATATATAGTTTATCTTATTTGGAGTTATAGATAATTTCTATGATTTTTAGAAGTTTAGGACTTTTTCTGAAATTCCTGAATTGGATTAAATCCAGAAATGACTTATTGCGTCAGCATAGCTTCATGCCTGCGTCAGCAAGTCAACAGCGCTGACCAGGGTCAAACCTGACGTGTGGAGTACACACGTCAGTGACACAGGACTAATCCCGGTCAAACCCAGCACTGATTGGGGTTTGACCAGTGGTTGGGCCCACTGTCAGTGCCTATCAGGGGGTGCTTAGCTGGCGGCAGTTAGCACTAATGACGTCCATGTCGACACACCGGAGTTTGGCCGGCGATGACATCGAACGCGGCGGAGGCGCGCCGGAATCGCGCTGCAGTTGTCGTCTGAGCATGCGGCTTGGTCCTATGGCGAGCTGGAAGTGTGCCGCATCCAGTGGTGCAGGGAGTTGGGTGCGGGGAGGCCAGGAACGATGGCGAGGAGCTCGGTCGCGGCGGCCGGAGCTCGGGTGCGCGCGGGGTTAGCATTGCAGGGTGCAAGCGGGCAAGGGGAGGCGCTAGCGATGCTCAGCGCGGGGCAGCAAGCTCGGTGGACACGCATCTGGGACCAAATGGTCACCGGGGCGTTGCCGCCGACGAGCTCGAGCGGCGGCGCGGTGCGGTCGACAAGGGGGCGACGGATGCGGGGCGTAAATGAGCTCGGGAAGAGGGGGAATAGACGCATAATCTCATAGCGGAGATGACGGGATGGTCAACGGGCTCGGGGACGAGTCAGAGACGACGAACGGGCGCCAACAATCTCGGCGGCCGAGAGGTTGAAGATGAAGGCATTGATGGTGAAGTAGAGCTCCCAGCGATGTGTGGCTCGACGAGGAGGATGAAGGCAACAAGGTGGATCCCTGGGGCACATCGGGGAGGCGAGAGGGAGGCGGTGGCTGCGGCTATGGCGAATGGCGGTGACGGGCTCCGTTTAGAAGCGGGCAGAGAAGGCGGATGGGGTCCAGGGAGAGGGGAGAGACGTAGGGGTCGAATGAGGCGCGTGGCGACGTGCGGGAAGGTCCAGGGCGACGGGAGGACAACCAGGCAGGGTGGAGGTGGTGCGCGGTGGCCGCACGCGCGTCAGGCACGCGTTGTGCATCCGACTGGCAGGAGGAAGAAGACCTCCCTATCCTTGGTGGGCTGGGCCGGCCAGACGGGCTGCCAGGTGGGCTGCGCCAGGTAGGCGGCCAGGTAAGGCGTCTGCTCTTTTTTTAATTTTCTTCTGCTTTGTTTTATTTAGTTGCCACTGAATTCAAATTCAAACAAATTTGAAAACAGTGCCAAAACTCCCCTAGATAATTTATGTCACTTAAAGGTCTACTCCACATGTACATAGAATATCACAGGGCATTTGAAAATATATTCATTATATATTATGAATATAACTCCAAATTCAAATAGAATATTGATTTAAAACCAGAGCCCAAATAATTCCTTAGAAATGTTCCACACTTTTGGTTTGATTTATAACTCTTGCCAAAATTGTCAGAACTATTTCTAGGGCATTTTGGATTCATTGATTGCAATTTTAGGGTTCTTGCCCCTTTATTAAAATGATTTATGAGGCTTTCACTTGTCCCCATTTCAAATCATTGAAATTTAAACATGATGCACACATGACTAGCTAGTCTAGGTCATACCAGAACTAGGGATGTGACAACTCACCCCTACTAAACAAGAATCTCGTCCCGAGATTCAAGCGTAGGGTAAGATGAAGGGGAAACGCAAACTAACACAGTCTTCACGATCCAACTGTCCTCATTGAAGATATTGATTCATTGCATCATATTTATCTTGACATCTTTGCTTTCGAGATCTTCATCCAACATGATGACGACAGAAAGAAACTCTACAGGAATCGATCTTCTCGAAGATCGAGCAACTCAAGATCAACTCATGGAGTGAGATATAAAAAACATCTCTTGAGCTGAGACACGAAACACACATCAGGGGTGATGGAAAGAAGCGGATGACAAGGGTTCAAATTGGTAGACAATAATTCCACACCTAAGAGGGTGGTGAACGGTTGTCAACGTAGCGAGGATTTGAATTGCCATGATTCCATAACGGGGCATCTTAGGGAAGGTGGCTTGTAGAGCTATTCCCTTAAGTGGCAAAAAGAATTACTTTTGATACAAAGATCATTGAAACTCTTTATACCAGCCTAAGGCAATCACAATCAATCTTTTGAAGGAGTTCGAAAGAATGACATGCTCGGACTAGAATGGATGATGTGGACTACCTTGTTAAAGACAACACAATGGATGATTTTTGCTTATCATATGAAATGGATGGGACCCATGGTAGGACCACTTCTGAAGATGATCCTGAACAACAATTGCTGAGAAGGGCAGTCCATGGGAGATTGACACAAGGCAGTGCAAGCTGGGAACAAAATGCAAATGTCGGGAATGTTCCAACCATCACATCTGCCTGAGATTCAGATCTGGTTAGAAACATGATACTTTAGACTCACATGTCTGAAAAGAAGAGTTTCAACACAAGTCGACGAGATAACGTTGCGAGACTCTGGGAGATGAACTACGATAGCAAGCTCCAAAACATGAGCAGGTTTTGCTACACACCTGTGAACACACTGTCCTAGACAAGCGTGACCACATGGCAGTCTTACAATAAAACACTACCGAGTTCAGGTGGGGAACCATAATCGAGGATATTGAGGTCCTTGCATAAGGCATGCTCTTAATAAGGAACTTCCTTTCCTTGAACAAATCAATCAGTGGCTTGGTGTGCTAGGGGATACATATGAAATGAAGATGATCAGTCTATCAGACCATAGAATACTCCGCACATGCATGACTCACTTGGGATGATTCCAGAGGAAGCAAAACAAACTTTCTTGAATTCACGGTGGCAACTTACATCAAATGCACGTGAATCAAAGGAAGTCACTTCTTTCATCCAAACATATACTTCATGAATGGGGCATGAAGAAAATGCTTACACAAGTTTCCAACACTAGCTGGATGTTCAACACAAATCATGGAGGAGACAAAATGCTGCTGATGGGCTCAATAGCAACTCATCGGAATTTCCATATCACTGGACTTCCACCATTATGTGAACAATGTGATAGTATTGGTGAGACCAAAGGATGTAATGGTGTATGCTCGAGGAGTCAACCACGAGTAGGACAACATTACGAATATCATTGGTATTGATTTGATTTGAGGATAGCCCACACTCAAATCAAAGTTTTGACAAGACAACAGATCCAACAACCGATCACGAGGAACAATCTATGAAGATATCATATTTCTTCAACTAACACACAAACACAAGGATATCCCTTTGGAATGAACTAAGTTGGGCTAGCTTTTATCTTCCAACTCTCCAAGTTGTTGTTTAGCTTAACCAACTAGCTTAGGGGTATCCAACATGGATTCTTGGAGAAAGAGTGGTTTATTGGTAAACCAACTTGATCACAAACTCACCATATTGGTTAGGGGATGACCTGGTGATACTTCCGTGAAGATATCCGGAAAATCACGAACCACCGATATGACTCTAAGCTCGACAACAATCTTGCTTTTCAGGGCAAGACGATATGATCGAAAGAGTGAGGGATTGACACAATCCCAACTCATGGATCGAAGAGTGCACCAGAAATAAGGACTAGGTAGCACGATCAATCTTAGGATGATGATTTAATAATCAACACTCTAAGAATGAGAATATTGTCCATTTACTACAAAGCAACGAGTTTCTCGGAGTATTGATTTCACACATCACAATTCACTTGTCGGCATTTCGGTTACAACAACACGGGACCGAGGAATGAATAATGATGGCGAGAAGTATCACTGCGTCAAGAATTCATAAGAGGTGGTGCAATTCTCATGACATTCTTGATATAAAGATGGTAACACTCCAAGGTAGAATAGAGCAAAAGCTGGATTGGCATTTTGATCTGCGAAATACAACTACTTTGACCAGTCCAAGAAATGGATGAGGTGCTGGAGTTTTTTTCTCCTAGTCATTCCGGAATAGAATGGCTTGTCGGACCACAAGAGTAATAAGCATCGATAACACGAATGCATAATTACTCCTGACTATCAATTGATAGACGAAGGTCAGAATACAACTGAAAAGGGACAACTCAAAGGAACATATCACGTTCTGAGTTGTCGATGCATAGATTAGTATGTCGAATCGAGTTCAACATATTACTTCCGGATAACCCATGCAGAAAGGTAGAACTGGCAGAGTCACAATTACGAATGCAGAACTCCTCAAGAGTACTCTGATTGTGATCTTTTGGTTCAACGGGGAACTTCTGCCATAAGTAGTTCATGGTATTTGGAAGAAGGATATACCACGAACCTCAAAGACTATCACAAATATTACTAATATCCTAAAGGTACGAGCAACACTATCAACACGAGGTAAGTAGAGGGGATCTTGGGTCAAGAACCCAGGAGTAGAATACCTACTACTAAATGGCATCACGGGATGCTTTCGAGAATGGTGGCCAGAATCATCACACCGGAAACACAAAACATGGTTAGATTACTAGGTGAATCCCTAAAACACCTAGGGTCATAATAATAGCCCCAACATATATACCGAGGCAATAGAGTACCTCAACCTACCGGATAGTGTGCTTATTCTGACCAAAAAGGACATCGGGAATGAAAAGAAATGATTTGCAAATGCATCCGACTATTTAGTAACCTAGGATGACTCGGACAACATAACGGCTGTAAATGCTCAAAAAGAATTGAGACATCCTGCAAAATGGTGGCATAACCACTCAACAACATCATATCAAGGTTCAGACACCATCTATGAACACACGGAAGTAGTAGAAACTGAACTGGGGCTTAAATCCATCAATCCTATAAGTCTCTATCATAGTAACTCGTCATCCTGATAGATAGATGAGAAGGTCTAGTTCTTAATCCCCGTAGAAGAGAAGAGGATGACTCGGATCAGAAGGGCATAAGGTAAAGGAGTAAAAAGAGCCTTACGTTCCCTTCCACAATCAATAACCTTACATAATTAAAGCATTTCTAGACACAACTTCGACTGGTTTGGCTTGGTAATCCTACAGGCAGTCAGGCTCTGATACCAAAGCTGTCAGGACCCCGATCCTAAGTCACACTGATCTAGCATGTAACACATCATATCACTTTGCGGCCTCACGCATGGTATTCCCACGGGTGCCACCTTACCTTGCCCGGGACCGTTTGCTCCTTTTGGCTCATGTATATGATAGTGTCGCTAGCATCCATATGACAAAGAACCCAGGCCGACATGACTAGTCGTGAACCCAAAGTGGCACTAACTTACGGGGATAGGCATACATGAATCAACATCAAGCATGCCGGTCAGCAGCGTGCGAATCCGGGCTGTAGCACTGGGCTAACAGGACTCCGGTGAACCAGGCTGTAGCAGGCTAGGGAGGACTCCGGATGTCACCGCATGACATTTCCCCGAAGGGACAGACACAGGAACGAAGTGAATCACATGCCGGCCAGTCAAGTGTTCCGGAGCAGTAGTGCTGGGCTAGCAGGACTCCGGTGAACCGGGCTGTAGCGGACTACTCAGGCTCATGGAAGCACAAGACTACATTTCCCCATAAGATAGGCTACCAAGGATAAAAAACTAGGTTGTCGGATCCCACACATACCAAACATTTCAAATCATACACACAATATGCTCGATGTGTGTAAATACAACATGGCATCACAACAAGACTCTACGACTCAAAGTATTTATTCATTAGTCTCCGAGGAGCCAAGCATTACAAACATGGGTCTCATGACCCCAACATACAGAGCATACAAGCAACAAGCACATGCAGAAGCTTAACATGTCTGAGTACAGACATCTACAAATGAAAAAGGCTGAGAAGCCTGACTATCTACCAGATCCTGCCAAGGGCACAAGATCGTAGCTGAGGTATCAAGCTAAACGTCGAAGTCCACACAGAACTACTAGCGAGACTGTCGTCGCTTTTCAAAACATAAAATAGGCAAACATGAGTACAAATGTACCCAGCAAGACTTACATCAGAACTATCTACATATGCATTGGTATCAATAAAGGGGGTGGTGGAGTTTAACTGCAGCACGCCAGCTTTGACTCGGTGGCTATCCTGAACTACGACTGCAAGTAACTCTTTTGAGGTGGCGCACACGAGTCCACATATTCACCATATCAATACACCACTATGGATCCGCTACCGTCTCCCTACGAGAAGGCCATCCATAGCACTTATGCTTATCTTGCGCATTTTAGAGTATCCACTTTCACTTGTCTATGAACTATTATAAGCAACCCAGAAGTCCTTTACCGCGGACACGGCTATTCGAATAGATCATTTATAACCCTGTAGGGGTGTACTTCTTCACACATGCTCTTGCCACTTACCACCATGTACACGTCGTGTATCTCGACAGCCTTCAAGCGGAAGCCTGGCGAGGTAGTCGGCCACGACCTGACTAACCACACAAGTCTCTAGTCCAGGTTTATCACCTATTCGGGTTCCATTCGCGAGGAGATCCGGCCGGAGTTTCGCTCACAGCCCCAAACGATGTGTGAAGGGTTCCCGAGACACCAAACGGGCGCCCGGTACACCGTGCCATGGTGTATCTACCGCATCATAGCGCACCCCTAGGGTCAGCGCTACGCACGGCCGCCAACACATATCCTATAAACACCAGAAACTAGTTGCAACTCCTGGACAGAGGACTAGGGCAGTTAATATGTCGAGAGGGCCAATTAAGGATCCCAATGAGTGGTAGTAGCTGTTCACGGATCACAAACACTGACCTCAGTTCCTGAGAACAGTTTCAATGAGACAACCCACCATGTACTCCTACATGGACTCTCACCGCTACCTATACCAAATCGTGTTCACACACTTAGCTCACACACAGTAGGACATGTTCATCACCATTCCAATTCATCCCCGATGAATCAGACCTGACTCAACTCTAAGCAATAGTAGGCATGACAAACAAGCATGAATGGGTAGGCACATGAGGGCTCAAACAACTCCTACTCATACTAGTGGGTTCATCAATTTACTGTGGCAATGACAGGTCATGCAGAGGAAAAGGGGTTCAACTACCGCAGCATGTAACAGTTGAATCGTTGTTATCCTAATGAAGTAAAAGAGAGGAGGAGCAAGAGAGTGGGACTGTATCGGAATGAACAAGGGGTTTTTGCTTGCCTGGCACTTCTGAAGATGATATAGCTCTTCATCGGTGTCATCGAACTCATCATCGGAACATACGTCTATCGAGGGGGAACAACCACCGGCAAACACAGAAAGAACTCAATCAATGCAATGCACAATATGATGCATGATCATGACATGTCGATATGCTGTGATTTGAGCTAATGCAGCTAAGAACAGAAGGGTTTGAGTTGATTTGAACCAAAGGTTCAAATTAAAATTCAAACTAAGAACTTATAAAGTGCATTATCATGTTTTGATCTAAACAGCAAGGTTAATTTGTTTAAACATGCATGGAAATGCTACAGATGGATAGATTGGATTTTTCTGATCATTTTTCATATATAATTTATCTTATTTGGAGTTATAGATAATTTCTATGATTTTTAGAAGTTTAGGACTTTTTTCTCAAATTCCTGAATTGGATTTAATCCAGAAATGACTTATTGCGTCAGCACTGCATCATGCCTGCATCAGCAAGTCAACAGCGCTGACCAGGTTCAAACCTGATGTGTGGAGTCCACACGTCAGTGACACAGGACTAATCCCGGTCAAACCCATCACTGATTGGGGTTTGACCAGTGGTTGGGCCCACTGTCAGTGCCTATCAGGGGGTGCTTAGCTGGCGGCGGTTAGCACTAATGACGTCCACATCGGCACGCCGGAGGTTTGCCAGCGACGACCATCGAACGCGGCGGAGGTGCGCCGGAATCGCGCTGCAGTTGTCGTCTGAGCATGCGGCTTGGTCCTACGGCGAGCTGGAAGTGTGCAGCATCCAGTGGTGCAGGCGGTTGGGTGCGGGGAGGCCGGGAACGATGGCGAGGAGCTCGGCCGCGGCGGCCGGAGCTCGGGTGCGCGCGGGGTTAGCGTTGCAGGGTGCAAGCGGGCAAGGGGAGGCGCTAGCGAGGCTCAGCGCGGGGCAGCAAGCTCGGTGGACACACATCTGGGACCAAATGGTCACCGGGGCGTTGCCGCCGACGAGCTCGAGCGGCGGCGCGGTTCGGTCGACAAGGGGGCGACGGATGCGGGGCGTAAATGAGCTCGGGAAGAGGGGGAACAGACGCATAATCTCACAGTGGAGATGACGGGATGGTCAACGGGCTCGGGGACGAGTCAGAGACGACGAACGGGCGCCAACAATCTCGGCGGCCGAGAGGTTGAAGATGAAGGCATTGATGGCGAAGTAGAGCTCCCAGCGATGTGTGGCTCGACGAGGAGGATGAAGGCAACAAGGTGGATCCCTGGGGCACGTCGGGGAGGCGAGAGGGAGGCGGTGGCTGCGGCTATGGCGAATGGCGGTGACGGGCTCCGTTTAGAAGCGGGCAGAGAAGGCGGACGTGGTCCAGGGAGAGGGGAGAGACGCAGGGGTCGAATGAGGTGCGTGGCGACGTGAGGGAAGGTCCAGGGCGACGGGAGGACAGCCAGGCAGGGTGGAGGTGGTGCGCGGTGGCCGCACGCGCGTCAGGCACGCGTTGCGCATCCGACTGGCAAGAGGAAGAAGACCTCCCTATCCTTGGTGGGCCGGGCCGGCCAGACGGGCTGCCAGGTGGGCTGCGCCAGGTAGGCGGCCAGGTAAGGCGTCTGCTCTTTTTTTAATTTTCTTCTGCTTTGTTTTATTTAGTTGCCACTGAATTCAAATTCAAACAAATTTGAAAACAGTGCCAAAACTCCCCTGGATAATTTATGTCACTTAAAGGTCTACTCCACATATACATAGAATATCACAGGGCATTTGAAAATATATTCATTATATATTATGAATATAACTCCAAATTCAAATAGAATATTGATTTAAAACCAGAGCCCAAATAATTCCTTAGAAATGTTCCACACTTTTGGTTTGCTTTATAACTCTTGCCGAAATTGTCAGAACTATTTCTAGGGCATTTTGGATTCATTGATTACAATTTTAGGGTTCTTGCCCCTTTATTAAAATGATTTATGAGGCTTTCACTTGTCCCCATTTCAAATTCATTGAAATTTAAACATGATGCACACATGACTAGCTAGTCTAGGTCATACCAGAACTAGGGATGTGACAACTCACCCCTACTAAACAAGAATCTCGTCCTGAGATTCAAGCATAGGGTAAGATGAAGGGGAAATGCAAACTAACACAGTCTTCACGATCCAACTGTCCTCATTGAAGATATTGATTCATTGCATCATATTTATCTTGACGTCTTTGCTTTCGAGATCTTCATCCAACATGATGACGACAGAAAGAAACTCTACAGGAATCGATCTTCTCGAAGATCAAGAAACTCAAGATCAACTCATGGAGTGAGATATAAAAAAACATCTCTTGAGCTGAGACATGAAACACACATCAGGGGTGATGGAAAGAAGCGGATGACAAGGGTTCAAATTGGTAGACAATAGTTCCACACCTAAGAGGGTGGTGAACGGTTGTTAACGTAGCGAGGATTTGAATTGCCATGATTCCATAACGGGGCATCTTAGGGAAGGTGGCTTGAAATAGAATATTGATTCAAAATCAGGGCCCAAACAATTCCTTAGAAATGTTCCACACTTTTGGTTTTATTTATTACTCTTGCCAAAATTGTCAGAACTATTTCTAGGGCATTTTGGATTCATTGATTGCAATTTTAGGGTTCTTGCCCCTTTATTAAAATGATTTATGAGGCTTCCACTTGTCCCCATTTCAAATTCATTGAAATTTAAACATGATGCACACATGACTAGCTAGTCTAGGTCATACCCGAACTAGGGATGTGACAAAGGAGCCTAAGAACGTATGGGTCGTCAGTAGGCCGAAAGCTAACACGGGCTGGAAAATGATGGGTCGTTAGCGGGTACAAATAAATTTATTGTTCATTCTGGGCTAGAGTCATCGTGGGCCTTTCAAGGGCATAAAGATATGAAGGCCTCATATGGGCCGAAAGACGTCATGGGCCATACATGGGCCGAAAGTGAAATGGGGTGGTATTATGTTCGACAGCCCACATGACGTTGTTGGGCCGATATTGGGTAGGCCCTAATGGGCCGTCAGTTACCGGGCTGTAAAATGGGCTATTTGCAAAGAGACCGTTAACAGGCTTTTCATGGGCCAGCCCGCTAACTTTTGACCAAGTCAAATGGGCCGGCCTTTGTAAGATAAATGGGCCGATGGTGGGCCGTTGCACGTGTCGACATATCATAGGCGCCTATCTGACCCACTGACGAGCTGACACGTGTTTCCTCCGGCCAATCAAAATTTTACACATGGAAATTTCCCATTTGTCTGGGCTGTTAACGGGTTATCGGGTCCAAAACCGGACCCGGTAGCTTAACGGCGACCCGTTACGGTGGATGCCATGTGTCGGTCACCCTTGACGAAAGCACTTCTGTGACGCGCGATTTATCATCATGGAAGTGGACACTTCCGTGATGATAATTTTGGTAATGTCATGGAACACTTCTACGATAGCACAGGTATGACTATCTTGATTCTGTCATAAAATCATCATGGATGTACATGCATGACAGGAAATGTGACCTACTGTGACAAACACGTATCATCACAGAAGTGTCTTTTTTGTAGTGATTGACGGCCTGGTATGGCCCAACTTTAGCAGCAAACAACTCAAGACCCTCGCGAGGGGCCAAGCCTCGCGAGGCGGACGACACCAAGACCTCCACGTGGAGCGGTCTCCTTAGGCTGGCTCTCGAGGAACGGAGATATCTATGCAAGGCTCACCTCGCGAGGTTCGGATGACGTGAGCCATGACGACCAAGGCCAGGCAGGCGCCAGCGGGCGCAGTGTACTAGTTTCCTGTTTGGTGCTAAGGAGGCAAGCGCAGGCGCGGAGTCCCGAGGGATCAAGCAAAGGTTTCCATCCTGGCACAACAAGACCAAGACCGCCAGGACGTAGGTAATCGTCAAGCCCACCACGATGTCACCACTAGAGGATTTTGCAGGCGAAGACTACTTTTGTCAGGATATCATGTACTAGTTGTCTCCCTTCAAATTTGGCCATTGTGGGATCCTTTGCCGCCTTCATTTGGGAAGAGGACCAAGGCCACTATAAATAGGACCTAGCCACCACCATAGAGGGGACGGATCATTCAGGTCATCCTCACACCCACAAGCTCATCGAGCTCAAGAACACCCCTGCTCCTGAGGTTGTTATCCACTGTACTAGTTCATCCTCAGCCCATCGAGGCCAATCCACCACAAACCAGGAGTAGGGTTTTACACCGCAAGGTGGCCCGAACCTGGGTAAACTGCCGTGTCTCTTTCCGATTTGGTTCGTCGAGCTAGGCCATGAGATCAGCGAGTGGGCATACTGGGGAGGATGAGTTCACCCCAGAGTTCGAACCTCTCAAGGGTCTGCGGAACCCGAAATCCGACATTTGGCGCGCCAGGTAGGGGTGCGTCGGAGCCTCCCCTCTTCAAGTCGATCTGCCGCCGTCCCATCGTTCCCATGGCTGACAATCCGAGGGTTCATAACAAGCACGGGGCTACTTGGCATGCCCGGGCAGTGTCGTCCGCCCAAAAAGATCTCCACTCCACGCTCCTGGCGGCCCGCACACCGTCGGACGCGAGCGGCATGGGCCGGCGCCGTCCGCCCTCGTGCCGCGACGTGCACGCGCTACCACACGAACTTTGAGCTACGCCACGGCAACGGTGCCACATACACTCCGGGAGTAGGCGAACATGCGAGCCGCGCTCATCGTGGCGCAAGAGCTGCCGTGCTGCAGGTTGGCGGAGGGCGGCCGCGATGCCCTGTTGGAGAGGGTCGTCGAGCTTCTTGATGCCGCCTGCAGGGGCGCGGTGCCCTTCTACACCCTGCCCATGCCGCAGGCTGTGGCGGGGGCGCGCGTCGGACCCCGCAGTTCCCACGCACCCCTAGAGCACCCAGGGGACCTGACGTCGTCAACGGGGCCCGCAACGCCGCCCGTCCTACCACGACTGTGCCGCCCCCAGGCGGGGAAAGCTCGGGCGGTCCCTCTTGGGGCCGTGCTAGGACGCCTCCCCGCGGTCATCAGGGCCTGGCACGGGGCCAGGTGGCCCGAGATGCAGGGCACCCAGGCGATGGTCCTGGCGCTGCAACTTTGGACGCCTACGTGCCCCCCATGATGGACCAAATGTACATGGCGGGGAAGGCCCCAACCCATTCCCCGAGCCAGGCTGGGTAGCAGGGACACAAGAGGATGAGGTTTTCCATGAGCCGCCCGAAAGCTTCGCCGACCCCTTCAATGACAACAACCGCTGGGTACAACCGATATCTCAGGAACATGCTTGCGCTAACCATGGACCGCATGTGAACCAGGCCACATCAGCGCCCAGAGACCTCAGGGCGATGGCTCTGCTCCAGGTGGGAGAAGCGCACTGGGGGCTGCGTGGGAGGAGCCCGGAGCCAGGGCCTCCCCCGCGCCGCATGGAGCAAGGCGCTGCATGGAAGTAGGTCTTCTGCCACGGAAGGCGTCGGCAAGCCCTTCCCCCCGGCGGAGGGCCCGCGATCACCGACGGCGCCACCAACGTCCCCCTTGCCCCTTGGTCTCGTCCTGGTTTCCGAACGCCCCAACGGTGGTCGAGGGAGGCGTAGGGCGGGGCCCTCGTCAGGCGACATGAAGCAAGGCCCACGCCTGTGAAGGTCTCCGCTCGTGACACTCTCATGTAATAATGAGTGGGGATGTACATGCCCCGGAGTCTCCTGACTACCGCCCTCGGGCCTTACGGGGGCTCCCACCCAACGTCCAAGTGGAAGCACCATGCTCCACGCTGGCCGTCGACACTGTCCCCCAACGACTATGCTCACGCCCAGTGAAAGCACTTTGCTCTGTGCTGGTGAGAAGACAAGAAGACTAGCTAGGTGCCGGATGCGGCTGTTTGCTTTCACCC
Source organism: Triticum aestivum (assembly GCF_018294505.1). Taxonomy (NCBI): domain Eukaryota; kingdom Viridiplantae; phylum Streptophyta; class Magnoliopsida; order Poales; family Poaceae; genus Triticum; species Triticum aestivum. The sequence goes on from NC_057812.1 coordinate 266,913,258, forward strand.
CTTTTTCTATAACCCGATTCACCGCCTTTTTGGACCGAGATTCGAAGTTCCTTGTGTTTATCAAAAACAGGGGGATTTTCTCTTGATTTGTGTCGGTTTCTTGCTTTCTGGTTGTGTGTTTTACTGTGGGGCTCACACCTGCTACCCCTGTGAGGGCCCCGTGAGCGGGGGCTGGGCGTGGTATGTGCGCGCCAAGCACATTCGGGCCAGCCCGGGCGACGACAAGGTCCACCCAGGATCGAGGATGCAATCGCCTCAGGATCTCCGTGTGCATACCTTGCTAGTCTGACGGTTGGCTCCTCACGGGGCCCTCTCGGGCGGGCCAGCAGGCCCCTCGAGAGACCTAAAACCTCACGAGCCCCGGAGGGCTCGCCTCAAGAGGAAGGCACGCCCGTGACCTCAGGACCTGCTCAAGGCCTACTAAACCAAGATAAGTCGCAACAACAACCCCGTTTGGGAGCTCACAAGCTCGCGACGGTACATTTCAAGTCCTGTTTTGGAAAACATAACATCAGTTTATACATTACAAGGGGATCCCCCTTCAAAATGCTTTCACGCCCCGCGGGGCCATGTACAAGTTTTTTGCATACATGTTAAGGCAAAGGGAATGTAGGCCTAGCTGGATGCGCTACCCCCAGTGCCATCCTCATCGCCTTCATTCGCGCTACCTACACTGCCACTGATGTCATCTTTGTCATCGTCATTCATGCTGCCCTCATCCACCACGATCACATTCGCGTCATCCTCGGGGCAAACTCTGCGACCAGGGCGTCCACATGATCATCCACCCAGTACGCCAGGTTGTCCCGGATAACCCTGGGCACGGGGGCTATGGCGGCATCGAAGTCAAAGTGGGGGTCAAGGTTGAGGAGGTGGCTGAAGATGCGTGAGAACACGCGCCCCAGCAAGCCCCGTCTTCTCCCTTCAACAAGCTCACGAGCCCTCATGATCCGGTCTTCTAGGCGGGTCACGATCTCGATAAAGAAGAGGAGGTGGCTGGCTTAGTCACCCTCGTGTGGGTGAGGGGCACTCTCCACGCATATGGTGCTCAAGGCTCGGTTGGCCCTCACCCTGAGGCCCTGGAGCATCAAAGCATGCTCACGCTGCAGTGTTCGACGGCGGCACGCTTTATCCGCATTCTTCTTCGTGAGGGAGGCGGCACCCTCAATTTGCTGCTGAAGTGAGGACAGGTCGGTGCGGGTTGAGGCCTAGTCGGCTTGGGCAGAGGATTGAACTTCCTTGGCGGCCTTCTCGCCCAGCTCCACCTCGTCCAGCTTCGCCCTAAGGGCGGTGGTCCTGCCCTTAACGTCGGCCTCCAGAAGCTCTAACTTCAGGCGGTACTTGTCAGCGAAAGCCGCACGAGCCTTCGCCGCCCTCTGGTCGACCTCCTCCAGGATCTGGGTCTCCCGTGCGGAGACAGCATCCTCAGCCGCGGCTACCTGGCGCTCCCTCACCTCCAGCTGCTCAAGCTCCAGACTGCGCTCCAAGACCTCCAGCGCTAGTGTCTCCTCGTGTCGCTGGACCTCTTACTCCTCAAAAGGTGCCTCGCACAGCGATGCGGCGAAGACGGCCCTGCGCGCTTCGATCCACTGCTCAAGGGAAGCGTCTGACGCTTGGAGTTCCCACTAGCGCTCCTCAGCAGCCTCACGGCGACGGTCAGCCGCCCAGGCTTCCTCCAGGGCCCAGGCACAAGCCTTGCGAGAGGTTGCAAGGGACACCGTGGCACTTGTGCTGGCCCGCTCATGCCGAAGATGCCCAAGGTTGATGGCGACCTTCAACTGGTGCCATTCCAGCGCTAGGCGAAGGCCCTCCGCCTCAAGGCGGGCGTCGACATCACCAAGCTCTTCTCCAAGATGGCTCAGCGCACCCATCGCCTCTCGGAAAAGCTCATGGCAGACGGTGCCACGGTCGTGCGCGAGCTCCAGCGCATGGCCAAGCCCATCCTTCGTGCCGGGGGCTTTCGGAGGGGCTTGGAGTGGCTCTCCTGCCCCCGGCAAGGGGCTAGAGGCCGGTGCCTTCCCCACCACCTTTCGAGCCTTGGCAAAGGTGCCGGGTGGTGCGGTCTTGCTGCTTGAAGATGAAGCCGATGCTGGGATCACCCAGCCATCGGTGATGACCAATGGAGGAGCCCTCGGCACGCCATCTACACCCTCGGCTGGGACGTGAAGAAAGGATGCTAGAAACACAAGTTCATAGCCCCCCGGCGGTGCGTCTGCCCCTCGGACCAGCTCCGTACCTCGTGCGGGGGCAAGCATGCACTACAAAAAAAATACACTTCCGTGATGATACGTGTTTGTCACAGTAGGTCACGTTTTCTGTCATGCATGTACATCCATGACAAATTTATGACAGAATGAAGATAGTCATACCTGTGCTGTCATAGAAGTGTTCCATGACATTACCAAAATTATCATCACAGAAGTGTCCACTTCCATGACGATAAATCATGCGTCATAGAAGTGCTTTCATCAAGGGTGACCGACACATGGCATCCACCATAACAGGACGCCGTTAAGCTATCGGGTCCGGTTTTGGATCCGATAACCCGCTAACAGCCATGACCAATGCTGATTTTCCACAAGTAAAATTCTCATTGGCCGACGGAACCACGCATCAGCTCCGCATTGGCACAGGTGTCACTCATCCAACGGTCGAGATGGGCCTATGATATGTTGACACGTGGACGGGCCCAAAAGTAGCCCATAAAGTATAAATGGGCTGGCCCAACTAAAGGCCCACAAGATTTAGCGGACCATAATGGGCTGGCCCAGCTAAAGACCCACAAGATTTTGCAGACCATAATGGGACGGCCCAGCTAAAGGCCCAACATTCTTAGTTAAGGCCCGTATGGCTAGTGTCAAATCGGCCCGTCAACGGCCTGTCCTAAACTTGTCATCATCGCGGCCCATGGTCACTTCTCGCCCATTAACATTCCACTAAGTATGTGGGCCGAATTACGGCCCGATGTATTTCCGGCCTGTTAAAGGTCCTGCTTCATTTGGGCCCATTTACAGGCCATTGAAACTTTCGGCCCATAAACGACCATGAAGGATTTGGGTCATATTCGGCCATGTCTGACATTCGGCCTGTTAGAGGCCCACTATAGATTTGGGCCACTTTCGGCCTGTTGTGATTTTCGGCCTGTTAACATTGGACGAAATCCATGGGCCATATGTGGCCCAACGTCACATCAGGCCCATTAACGGCCCATATAAAAATGATGATAATCTAGCCCGACCAAACTTCTGGCTTGTCAATGGCCCATGTATTAGGTCGACGCATTTATGACCCGTCCGATATTTTGCCTGTGAAAGATCCGCATCGTAAATGGGCCACCATTTCGGCCAGCTAAGAGCAGTGAGTTATTTGGCACAATCAGGGCTCAATCTCACTTTCGGTCTATTGAAGGCCCATGTTTTTATGGGCTCGAGATGTTTACACCTATAAACGGCCTATTGTTACTGACGGCCCAAATTATGTTTAGGCCTGTTAAAGGCCCACTATGGGCACAGGCCTACCAGAAAAATATGAAATCTAATGCTGATTTAGGCCCAGATATTTTTAGTGGGCTACATGCAAATTTCGGCCCATAATCGTTTTTAGCCCAATTGGAATGGGCCCGACGAATGTTGGCATGTTGGGCTCCTACGAAGCTTTCGGCCGAATACATTACTAAGATAAACCTACACTATACAAAAATAGCATCGTAAATACTGCAGCCTTTGGTAGCATCATAAATGCTATATCACAACAAAATAAATTCCAACCATACAACAAAAGGCCTGTTGGCATAAAGTTTGCAGTCCTTGCAGATAAAAGCACCATCAGATGTATAGAAGCACAGATCATTTGACCTGAGTGCTAATGTTTCAGGCTGTAGAATCTGATGGAGCAGCACGATCTTTACCTTTTTCCGCCATTGCTCTTGACCAACGAAGGGAATGTCTGATAGTATGGTTTCAAAACCATTCATATCTTGATGACATTTATCAACCACTATTCTTGTTTCCAAAATGACGTCCAATAGGGATTGGACTTGTGTCTGGAGCACAGATATACCACTCTGTCTAGCAGGAAGATTTTGTTCAGTAGGTGATTTGGACGAGGTTACCTTGACGACCAACCCAGAATTATGCAGGAAGGTGCTTTTTGCACTATTAGTGGATAGATACTGATGCACTGCAGCAAGAGGTGACATTGTGCCTGTGGTAGCCTCGTCACCTTCAGGTGGTTGTGGCTGTTCAATCATTTGTTTCATAGCTTCCTGAAAGTTTGAACTTGTAGATTAGTGTACCAGATAAGTTACTAATGAGACAAAAACAAACAAAGTAGGTTACACGTTTATACATAACTTATTTTGGTGAACTACTGTAATACATTAGCATGTATTGTAGTGCCAACAACATAATAAAATCACTTTCGGAACATATGTCCATGTAGCATGCCTACTGTATTGTCTATTTCCTCACATTCGTTGACATCTAAGGATAAAAGAGACATGGTTGAAAGTAGGATGAACATAGTATGACATCATTCATATCATGGGCAAACAGATATAAAACAAACAAGCTATTTTATCATTGTGTGCGCACGTGAACATAACAACTAGATTATAGATCAAGACCAAAAGCATATCATTCATCTCTTTTAAACCATGTAAGGTGAAATGATACGTTAATACAACTGTGTATAAAAGTGAACAGAGTAACTAACATTGGCTGCAAACCAAGTAGTTAAATGAACACATCACAGTACCAATCAGTTCAAAGGCAGGAGGAGTAAGGACTTACAACAGCGTCTTGACCTGGTGTGCTCATGCCCTTCATCTTGCTGGTGTGGCAATCCTTGAAGATTTGCACTGCATTCGGTTCAGGTTCTTTTTGGTCCGCACAGGCTTTCCTCTGTATTTGGAACAAGTCAATATAGATATGATAATATGGCACAGAAAAAAGAAGGAAGTAGTAGCTATTTACAAGAGCCTCGCAGTGTGCAATATAGCTACGAGATCCTGTTGTCTGTTGGAATTTCACTTTAGAACGGTTGGTCTTGTTCTTCAAACAGTTAGCCTAGAAGAAGAGACACTTGTAAGGCACATACATAAATACAAGTTCAATATGTGGTCTGATCAAATACATATAGCCTACCTGAAACTTTGGATCAGACTAGTGTTTAACAAGGGCTGTCCAGTCTTCATCTGTAATATATTCCACTGGAGATGTTTGGGCGATTTCATTGTTAGCCTTGCCTTCAAAGTGAGATTTTCTAAGGTGGTATCGATACTGTCGCAGAGTAGACTGAAAAACATGAGTGCATGCTTGTTTAGTTGCATCATCTTTCGGATCCAACTTGAACCTCATCTATTGAAAAAAGAATGTGAGTCTTATTAGGAGGAAGCTAGAAAATATGGGACAGAGCAAGACAATAGTACTAATTGCGATGAATACCATTACTTACGGATAAATGGTCAAGGAAGGTGTTAAACTGGGTATTGTCTTTCTCATTCCTGTACTGGATCCACGTTGGGAGGATACGTGCAGGACACCTAACGGCAACGGCTGCCTCTAATACTAACCTGGCTAACTTTGTAGCATCACATGGCCTTTTTAAACCTGCCTCAAAATGGATCTCCATTCTTCCTCCTTTAGATTTTGTTAATCTGTCAAGCATTATCCCTGATGTCTGTTTCCGCTTGCACCGTGGTGCTAGTTCAACAACGAATATGGAAAGTGTTAGTGTACATCAAATTGTGAGGGTACATATAAAGGAGCATGCAACTGCAACTTGACTCGGTCAGGTACCGTCTTGGTGTTGATGCTCATGAGGTTCATCTGATCTTGCCAAGTCCTGTTGTGTCAGCAGTGCTTCGGAAGTAGTGTTAGGTGTGAAGGCAGCTTGGGAACTGGCCAGTTCTGGAGCAAACGAACGAGTAACTCATTGATATGCTGGTACAGTTGAAGCGGATGCTACAGCTGGTGGAGCAGGTGATATTGTGTTTGTAGATTTAGCCAGTGGACTTGGACCTTCTACTGCACTATAAGTACCAGCAGAATCTGGACGGCAGATCCTTTTCTGTTTCTCCCGACGAGTAACACCACTCCCTACTATATTATTTTCCTTGCTCTTTTTTGACTTTGCCATGTCAAGCCGTACCCACAACACAAAAGAATAAAATCGCTCTTTAGAACTCGTTGATGCATGATATAGACAAGCAATACTTTGATGTAAGACAACCGTATGAGGATGGAATATGTAAGAAAAACAGGATGGCATGACATGTTCACAGCTATGATGTGTAAACTAAGCAGAAGGATTTTCAAGAAAATAGAAGTAATGCAAGCTAGACACCATATGAAAGATGCAACCAATATTACTCTGCCAAGTTAAAAGTGTCTTGTCATAAGTGGCAATTCGAAAAATTAGAAGCAGTATAACGTAGAAATCAATGCAAGATGCAACCACTATCAAACTGCCATGTTAAAAGCGTCCAATCATGAGACTGATGCGGGATACACAACAACAGTACTTTGATGTAAGAACATGGTATGAAGGTTGGAAAAAGCGGTAGGCGTAAGCGGGGCGGTTATCCTTCGCCTAGTGCCTAGGCGGTGCCTAAGCGCCATAGGCGCGGCCTAGGTGGTAATATGGTTTTTACTTGAAGTGTATTTGTGATTATTATATGGGTGTTGATATTAATTTAGGGCATATAAATAAGTTAATTGCCGGCTACTAACATTGTAATATAACCTGTTTGGCATATCAGTGCAGTATGTGGCATGATTTCTTGCTTGGATAGGCAATTCCTTGCTTTCCCTGCCTAGACCTCCATTTATGCCCTAGGCGAGGCATTTGGCCATTGCCTAGCGCCTAGGCATGCCTAAGCGGCTCCTAGGCACTGCCTTTTCGATCAGAGGGTATGATAGATAGATGCAGTGTATTCTAGACACAGAACACCATGTCATATGCACTTGTGATGGTGGAGTAGGGGAGATGTGCTCATCATGTACACGTATGTTCTAGAAATAGGAATACGTGTCATATTCACGGGCATTATGTGTAAAGTAAGCATATGCAATTCAACAAAGTTAGAAGCAATACAAGCTAGACATCATACGCAACATGCAATCACATATAATAGTGCCAATTTAGAGAAAGCACCTGTGATGGTGGAGTAGGGGAGATGTGCTCATCATCTACACAGCTACGTTGACTGTCTAGCCTTGCGTTGTCTTGCGAATCTTGTTGGGAGGATGGCAGAGTAGAATTTGTAGAGAACCTCTGTTTCAGTTGCTCGGAAGGACCACCATTATCCAATGCCTTGCCAATTTCCTTCAGCTTTATTGATTTTGCATTATGAGGTCAACCGACAAGAAAAAGGAATATAATTTGCTCTTCAGAACTCATTCGTGCATGATACTGACGAACACTACTCTGATGAAAGGCAAAGTCATGATACGAGGATGGAATATGTACGAAAAAATGGACGGCTTGACATATTCACACCTACGATGTGGTAACTAAGCATAAGGCACTTCAAGAAATTACAGGCACTGCAAACTACACACCATATGAAAGGTGCAATCAATATCACTCTGCCAAGTTAAGACTGTCTCATCATAGGTGGCGTTCATCAAACTAGAAGCAATACATGCTAGAAATCATATTCAAGATGCAAACCAATATCACACTGTCAACTTAAAGGTGTCCCATCATAGGTGACTGATGCAGGATACACAAGAAGAGTAGTTTCATGTAAGAACATGGTGTGATAGACAGATATAGTATGTACCAAAAATAGGAAAGCGTGTCATATTCACACGTATCATGTGTAAGCTAAGCAGATGCAGTTTACACTAATTAGGAGCAATACAAGCTAGACACCATATGCAACATGCAACCAGATATCACACTGCCAAGTTAGAGCAAGCACCTTGGATGGTGGAGTAGGGGAGCGGAGACTTGGACTTTGTAATGCACTATCAGTACAAGGAGAATCGGTATAGATGCTCTGTTTACATTGCTGCAGAGGACCACCATCATCGCCTTCCTTACTCTTTTCCTTCCTCTTTCTTGATTTTGCCTTGTCAAGTCAAACCCACAAGAAAAAGGAATAAAATTTGCTCTTCAGAACTCATTGATGCATGATACTGATGAACACTACTTTCATGTAACGCAGCCACATGATAGGAGGATGGAATATGTATGAAAAATAGGACGGCGTGACATATTGACATGTATGATGTATAAAGTGTAAACTAAGCACAAGGTGCTTGAACTTGTTAGAATCAATGCAAGCTAGAAACCATATGAAAGATGAAACCAATATAACTCTACCAAAATAAAAGGGTGCCCTAACAAATGTATTTGACCAAATTAGAAGCAATACATGGCAACAGGCTAGAAATAATATGCAATATGCAACGAATAAAGGTGACCCATCGTAAGTGATTGATGCAGGATACAGAAGAGAGGTAGTTTCATGTAAGAACAAGGTTAACACATAGATGTAGTGTGTACCAAAAATAGGAAGGCATGTCATATTCACAAGTATAATGTGTAAACTAAGCAGATGCAATTTACCCTAATTAGAAGCATTACAAGATGGACACCGTATGCAATATGCAACCACATATCACACTGCGAAGTTAGAGCAAGCACCTGTGATGGTGGTGTGGTGGAATTGCGGTCATCAACTAGAGAGCTACATTGACTATCTTCGTTTAGCCTTGCTATTTCTTGAGAATCATGGTGGGAGGATGACACTGCACTCTTTAAATGAGTATGGCGTCTCACAGTAACCCACTGGGGTGACTGTCTCATCATAAGTGATTGACGAGGGATACAAAAGGGCATTAGTTTGATGTACGAACATGGTTAATAGACATATGTAGTATGTATCAAAAAAGGAAGGCATGTCATTATCAAAGGTATAATGTGTAAAGTAAGCAGATGCAATTTAACCAAATTGGAAGCAATACAAGCTAAACAACATATGCAACATGCAACCACATTTGAAAACACAAAGTTAAACCAAGCACCTGGGATGGTTGTGTGTGGCAATTGAGATCATCAACTGCAGAGCTACGTTTACTGTCTCCAGCTGCTGACACTGCACACTTTAGAGCACTGAAATGCTTAGTGCTTATCTTTGAATTACACTGGAGCAACTTCTGTCCTTTCTTTTCTGCATTCATCAACACTGCGTCAGAGTCTGAAATACCCATGCATAAAAAAACAATAGTGTGAGTATGGGTGAAGTGTGTGCACTATTACTATAGTGTAAAGGTAGCAGATAGCAGGTCGGTGAGAAATAAATGACGGGAGACATATGACAGCTCTACAACATGCATGGCACACTAAATTACTACATGATTCTATGAAAATAACAGTCGACTGAAAACAAATAGGCCAGCCCATTTTTTCTGCACCGTCCGATGTACAAAGAACGGGCAGATCGCCTTCATCTACCTCCAGCCAGTCAGTGTTGATGATCTTCCTCGAAACGCCAGCGACCACCGGCCCAGTCCCCTGCCTGCGCCCTCCCCTCGACCTAACCGCACCGCCGTGCTTGGCACCGCCCCCGGCCATCCATTCAAGCCTCGATGACCTCCGGATCGGGTGCAAGCAGCTCCTGCGCCCCACACCCCTATGATAGACACCGATGCGCCGCTTCCCCGGCGAACATGCGGGCTAGGTGCTCCGCGCGCCTAAGCGGGTGCTGCTTCTTTTAATTGCGGTTCGACTGACCCTGAATTGAAATCCAGGCAGGCTACTAACCTCTAGCAAAGGTGAAATAGTAAAGGGAGGAAACCTTGTGCATTTAGTATCACGAAGAAGATGCAGTAAGAAGCACTCAAGTAGTTTCTTTCGTGGGATGAATACGGTGTGAGCAAAGACATAAGGTTTGCACGAATAAGGGAAGATGAGTACCTCTTTCTGCTGGCAGTGTTGTGTCCTCCTTCTGTTTTTCCAACAATCTTCTTGTGGTTTGCTCGAAACGAGAAGTTGTAGAGGACGGTGGAGCCTTGGACGAACCCATGGCCAAGTTGTTGAGTGTGGTGCGGTGGCTGTTTGTCAGTGGTGGTGAACGACGTCGTAGCTGGAACAGCTCCGGTGCGGTGGACGGTTGCGACAGTGGAGCGGCAGCAGTGAGGCACAGGACGGCGTGGTCGGGATGGTCCTGGTACGGCGCACGTCGGCGTCGGCATCGCGGAGGCAGCTCTACCTCGGCTTCAGCTGCTAAGTCCTTGAGGGCATTGCGGTTGCGGTTGCGTTGGACGACGACGTCGGGGTACCAGCTCCGACGTGATGGAGGAGGGCGGCGGTGGATTGGGCGCTATGGGGTGGAGGACGGAGGAGGCTAGGGTTTCGTGGCTGGTGGAGAGGGCGTTTTGGCGCCCATGGAGTATGAATGGGGAAACGGAGGGATGCGGGGAACTAAGGGGGAACAATGTTTCGGTTTGCGACACGCTTGTTTGAAATTTGGGGAAAGTTACAAACTTTGCCCCCATCTAAAATTTCGTACATATTGCGGGTTGGGAAAGGACAGTAATCTCAGGTGTCCCAAATGTGGGCGGGATAGATTTCGGCCGAGCGCATGGGTGTTTAGGCGCCCACGGCGTATGAATGCTTCTCGGAGGCGGTTGAGACTGGCGTCTTGGTGAAGTTACAAACCTACCCCGGTTTAGACCTTTGAACATCGGGCCGATAGGCTACACGGGCCAGAGTCAGGACAGTAATTTCCTACCACCAAACATTAGTCTTGCGCGGTTTCGGGTGACCAGAGGCCTATTTGGCGCTTCGTTCAATATTTGGGAGCAGAAGCATTAACGTTTTCGGTTCTCTTGAATTGAACTTTCAGGATTTGTCAAACTTCACAAATCTTTACTCTTCAAAATCCTAAAGTTACAATTATTTTGGAATGGAGGGGGTACATTTGAATATACATTGTACATGAGTATATATTAAAAAATATGCAACTTACCTCAGTTCATGCATGGTTCCAGATATAATCTCCTTGGTTGCAAAAAAAAAGTTGGACATGCGTATGAATTTATATAGCATGTTCAAACGCACAACAAAGATTGATGTCCCCTTTTACATCTGATTTACAAATGCCATTATCTCGGGTTCAAATAGATGAATGCACTTCCTATGAATTCGAATCTTCGAAACCCCCTTTATGTTGAATTCGACATGTATTCTATTTTGTAGCTAGCAATTTGGAATGTATCCATGCAAGTGACAAATGTATAAAGTGCTTCACACTAACAACATGGAGTGCACTAATTAATGTTTTTATATGAATTGCAAAAGCATCCATTGCCTGTATTTCAAACCACTCTCACTCTATGGATCGATAATATAAAATAAACACACGCACATGCTAGAATTCAATAGAGTATGGGTGTCTGATAGACCGATTTTCGTTCTTACGCAATTTGCAAAATTCATGATCTCATCCAAAAATAATAATGCCATTTATATTTTAATTTAATGCGTAGAACCGCCTTTTACACGTAGATGCACTATGCCTCGGCCCGTTCTCACAAACGCGCTATATATCTCTCTGTCTACTGCATAAGTGCACACACTTTATATGCATCAGCATTTCTCTTTCACACATGCTCACAATCTCTCTCGGGGTGTCAGGGAGTCTCATGCACATGCTCTCTCCATATCTCTCTCTCTCTTTCCGACTACTATGTACCACTCTTTTCACTAATCTCAGTTGGAAAACATTGTTTCTCTCACATGCATATATACATACGCACGGTCTCTACTAGCCCTATATACGCACATATATGTGCCTACGTGTCTCTCGCACACACATTATCTTTAGGCCTCTCTCGCACACATTGCCCCCCCCCAGACACACCTCTCTCTTACACTACCCATAGTGGGAGTAATATTGGTAGTAACATCACACATATCTAGGTTAAATGGATGATGTGGCATGTAATAAATGAAGAAAGAGATGAAAGTGGTAACATAGCTAGTTACTACTAGTATGAGTAACATCACACATATCGAGGCAAGATGTGTCTATAACCTAATAAATGAAGTGCTCTATGTTACCACACATATGTTACTTCCCACTATAGTGGTAGTAACATGGAAGCGGATTAGGAGCACTCGGGTGCTCCACCCCCCTATATTAAAAATAATTTAATAATTAAAAAAATGTCAAAAAAATCCTAGATATAATTTTGAACCAAATATGACTAGGTATTGTACTCATATAAAAAGTTTGGCCAAGGAATGATTCTCGTTAACTTCAGGGAAAAAAAGACAAATTTATGATGACAATATAGCATGAATAGTACTTGTATCTAGCATTTTGGGGGAAATCTTTAACCCCAGATACAATAAAAGTCATTCCTTGTTTAATCTTTTTGTACGAGTGCAATACTTGGTCATGTTTGATTCCATAAAAAGTTTCGGGATTTTTTGACTTTTTTTGAATTACTAAATTATTTTTGAATATAGGGGGGCGTAGCACCCGAGAGCTCCTATGCATTTTCGTAGTAACATAGACTAGTAACATGGGAATGTTAGTAGTCTATATTACTACCCATTGTGGCTAGTCTTAGTAGTTGGCAGATATGATTCCATCATATCATTCGGTAGGATATCCCTGACTGCTAGGCTGGATGGTAATACGAGGCAAAGTTTTACCCTAGTTCGGACCCTTGCAGTTGAGGAAAAAGCCTACTCCTGGTACTGTATATTAGTGATAGGGGTGTGTACAAAGTACACGTGAATACCATGCATTGTGCGTGTGTGTATACTATCGACAAACTAGCCCCCAAGCTTCTATAACATACTGGGGGCCTAGGGTTACAAATCATATATAGTCGGCTTATCACCAGTGGGGACAGAGTCCTCCATGACTCTGGTAGCTAGCTTCGTGTTGTACGCCGAGTCCTACACATGGGTCTTCGTATAACACGTCTCGGTCCAACCTATGTGGTGCAGGATGGAACCGACCCATGAGTCCTCATGTTGACCCACCACAACTAGAAATGATGTGCCCACCACACCACACATGCAATCGGGCACTAAGAAAATAAGCATATACAATAGTACAATGTTATACATGAAAGTTAATTGCATGGTGCATCCAAAAATATTTGTTCTGCATTGTGAATGTTTATATATTCTCCTAAAATATTAGTCACGGGAAAGAGAAACGAAGGGCATATCTCTCCTTGTCTCCATCGAACACCCCCTCTTTCTACACCACTTTCACGTACGCACACAAACTATCTCTCGGCCCTCTAAAAGTATGCATGCCCAAGACACATTCACGCATGACGGTCACTGTATTTCAAGCTAAAGCACTATACGGTCACTGGACTTCAGAATATGCTCATTGCGGTCACCGTATACATTCTCATGGTGATCATACGGTATCTAGCTCACGATACGTCTCCATATTTTCTTGATGACACTGACGGACTTTGCATTTGATGCGTGCTCCATATTTTGTTGACGACACTTACAGTCATTGTATTTGAAGCGAAAGCAAGATATGGTCACTGGACTTCAGAATAAGCTCATCACGGTCACCACATACATTTTGTCATGCTAACCAACATGTGGTTGGATGGTTAGGAGGACAATGGTTTCTCGAGCCCGCCAGGGTTAAAGTCCCGGTGCTCGCATTTATCCTGGGTTAATTTCAGTATTTTCCGGCGATGTGTGTTTAGTGGGAGGAGACGTTCCACTCGACTACGAGGCACCTATGGTGACTTCGTAAAATCTCAAGATCATATGCTGGCTCACTCTCTCGAAGGTGCTCATAGGGGTAGGGTCTGCGTGTGTGCGCTTATAGCGGTGAGTGCTTGCATGTATATATGAGCCCCGCGTCTGTACCGTGTTAAAAAAATACATGTCATGATTATACGGTCACTAGCTCACCCGTACAACTCCGTATTTTGTTGATGACACAATCAATTGACCAGTCAAACGTTCCATGTGGCGCAACTAGTGTTGCGCCATCGAGGCGCGTAACCGCGGGGCCCACCTGTCAGCCCATATATGAAAGAAAGAAATGGTAGTTTGAGTCTGTACTATGTTAATAAAATACATTTTAGGGTGATCATACGGTCACTGGCTCACCATACAACTCCGTAATTTGTTGATGACACGATCAATTGACCAGTCAAACGGTCCACATTCAGTAGCGCACATTACCATAGGGCCCACCCGTCAGCGCGTATATGAAGGACAGAAATGGTAATAAATTAGTGGTCGGTGGGTACTCGAAGTCATGAGACCTCTGGTTGGCAGTCGCCGGCGGTGGGGGCGTGTTGATTGGGCGGTGGGGTGGGGATCGCCGGAGAAAAAGCTCGGCGTGGGGGGCCTAGAGGGATGGCCGGTGCGGCGGCGGACTGGCGGTGGGGAGTGGTTTCGGGGCGGGCAGGACGGCTTGGGGGCGCGGGCCGGCGGTTCGGCCAGTGGTGGTTGGTGGCTCAGGAGGGTGGAGTTTGATGATAAACTGCAGGCCCTTGATTTCGTATCCAACGGCTAGAAAATCTAATGACCAGAGATGAAAAAGCCGGTCGGCTGACGTGTAGCCTCACCCCACACGTACACATGCACGCACGCAAGACACGCATGCATGCAGGCGTGCAACACTGACACATACACATAACGAACACACACATGTAAGCAGGCGTGCAACACTGACACGTACACATGCACTCACGAACACACGCACGTACGCACACATGCATGCAACACTGAAACATACCCTTGCACGCACACAACACTCGCACGCTTGCATGCACACAGCACACGACGCAAGACACACGCTCAACCTATATGTACATGCACCCTTTGTTAAGGACATGGATTGTTATGGGTATTAATCAATCTTATCTGTGATAAGCAGAACATTGATGTTTGCAGCGGTCTTTATGAATCACAATGTATCGAACGGGCTATCAACATAGTAGGCTTATCTACATGAAAAGGATGATGTCACACTCAATCAACAATCATCGGTTTATGAAATGCCCACTTCTGACCACCCTGGCCCACCAAAGGTTCCTTTGCTGTGCGCTGCCTGCGTTGGGTCACTGACATGCAGGCCATATACCCAAAGAGCCCACACATTAGTGGAAGAACGATGCGGTGTCCTACGTCAGAGTCGAGGGCGCCACTAGCTGCACGCCCGGCTGAACATGCCTCCTTGCCGCATTCAAACGCCTCCATGAAACCTGCCCGTGTGGAAGCTGAGAAACCCACTCTGGACAAACGTCCGGCATTAAACGCAACACCGGCCGAGCTCCTCCCGTCCGCCGTCTATCTAATCTCCTATTTAAACAAGGTCAAACGCCGGCCAAGAATCGCACACCTCCACCGCTCCCCTATCTCCTCCTTCACCATTTTGTCCACTCTTACAATGGCTTACGAAGAGTAGTTATTCCGCACAAGCCATTTGTCTAGGTTTGTATATCTCTCACACACCCACGAAGGTGGGGGACGTGCACGAAGAGAAGAGGTGCACACACGGCGCACGTACTCCCGTCTCTTTCCCAACCACACCCGCGTGGGTACACGGTGGAGCTCATTTCTGTAAGAAAAGGCAGCCCACGTGGTAATTTGACACGTGTACTGGTTGTCCACTAGATGGAGGGAGGATCGTCTACCATGGGTGAACAAACAAATTGCGACTTGACGCGTTATGTTAAAAAAGAGGCAAACCATGTGGGGCCTACCTTAGAGGCAAGGCTCTATACACTGGAGTACTTTTGATGTGTCCCTTCAACTCGCAGAACGAGGAGAAGCTTGCTTAGTACGCCGTCTCCCCCGCCCATGGGCGTGGTGGCTCGTAGGATGAGGTGAAGCTTGCTTACTAGTAGTAGTACTGTACGCCTTACGCCTGCTCCCTCGCCCACGCGCGTGGTGGCTCGCAGGACGAGGAGAAAATTTTACTACTCCCTCCGTTTACTCCTCGTCCCTACTATCTTGGTTAGAGAGATTATCATGTTGTTTGGAATATATATGTCCTCTAGTACTCCCTCCATTTACTTATACAAGGCCACTATAAAAAACATTTTGCATTTATAAAAGGCCACAAATAGTAATCGAGACAAAAGTTACTACTCCCTCCTTTCCAGTTTATGGCTCAATTTCAAAATCTCTCCAACCAAGGTAGACGGTGAGTGGTCGAATTAATTTCGTACTCCTAGTTTGCACAAGTAATTAGTATGCTCATTTTTCTCAAGAAGTTATGTTTACCAAGGCATTAATTAGAACGAATGCATGAATGACCACTAAATTTCTATGAACTTCTACATGCATTGGTGAGTTTTCTCTTGACACTGCTTGCATTGGGTGATCTAACGCACCTTGAAATCCAACATGTGATGGTACTACTACTAGTAGTAGAATTGAGACTTATAAAACGGAAAAACGAATGTTTTTAGATGACCCCTATAAACCCTAGTGGGTACGTACTCCGTAAAATCAGATTTTCCCAAAACTAAGTCGCTCAACCTTTATTTGCTTGTTTCCCTTCCTGCCTCCCTGCCTCGAACAGACTATGCCAAACTCCCCTGCCTGCCGCCCGGGAAAAGACCCGCCCTCACCTTTTTTAGTCCGGGTTGTATCGATGGATCGCGCGAAGAAGCAAAAACCCAAGCCATGTCTTGTACTCCTCCGTCGACACTCGCTTTCATGAATTCTGTAGTTCCTGTCGCCGACATGTGGGACATATAGCAACCGGGTCGACGTGTCAAGCACCAAATAACAGAGCAGAATAGCAGGGGGACGCACCCCAGTCGTACCGCCCCAGTAGTAGTAGTAATGAGCAATGAGACGTCAAATCACAATGCCGCACCTTCCAAGACGGATGAAGCAACCATTATTTCACACTTCGGTTCGCCATCATCTCAAACCACGTAGTATTGCTTCTACCTCAAGAGGGACACACGCATCGCCTTGGTACATCATGACACATGGGACCACATGACAGGCCATGCTCCCCCGCCGATCGCTCGGTAAAATCACCTCATTTTTACTACTATACTTCCTCCGTATCGGTTGATACGTCCATTTTGCATCATGCTTTTATATCGATATTTATTGCATTATGGGCCGTTATTACACATTATGTCACAATACTTATGCCTATTCTCTCTTATTTTACAAGGTTTACATAAAGAGGGAGAATGCCGGCAGCTGGGATTCTGGGCTGGAAAAGGAGCAAATATTAGAGACCTATTCTGCATAGCTCCAAAAGTCCTGAAACTTCACGGAAGACATTTTCCAAATATATAAAAAATAATGAGAGCAAGAACTTCACCAGGGGGGCCACACCCTGCCCACGAGGGTGGGGGGCGCGCCCTACCCCATGGGCGCGCCCCCCTACCTCGTGGGCCCCTTGTGGCCCTCCAGTGGCCATCTTCTGCTATATGAAGTCTTTCGATGGGAAAAATGATAAGCCATCTTCTCAGACGAAACTCCGCCGCCACGAGGCGGAACCAATCTAGGGCTCTGGCGGAGCTGTTCTGTCGGGGAAACTTCCCTCCCGGAGGGGAAAATCATCACCATCGTCATCACCAACGCTCCTCTCATCGGGAGAGGGCAATGTCCATCAACATCTTCATCAGCACCATCTCCTCTCAAAACCCTAGTTCATCTCTTGTATCCAATTCTTGTCTCCAAGTCCGGGATTGGTGCTAGTAGGTTGCTAGTAGTGTTAATTACTCTTTGTAGTTGATGCTACTTAGTTTAATTGGTGGAAGATCATATGTTTAGATCCTATATGCATATTAATACCCCTCTGATTATGAACATGTTTATGCTTTGTGAGTAGTTACTTTTGTTCCTGAGGACATGGGAGAAGTCTTGCTATTAGTAGTCATGTGAATTTGGTATTCATTCGATATTTTGATGAGATGTATGTTGTCTCTCCTCTAGTGGTGTTATGTGAACGTCGACTACATGACACTTCACCATTATTTGGGCCTAAAGGAAGGCATTGGGAAGTAATAAGTAGCTTATGGGTTGCTAGAGTGACAGAAGCTTAAACCCTAGTTTATGCGTTGCTTCGTAAGGGGCTGATTTGGATCCATATGTTTCATGCTACGGTTAGGTTTACCTTAATACTTTTGTTGTAGTTGCGGATGCTTGCAATAGAGGTTAATCATAAGTGGGATGCTTGTCCAAGTAAGGGCAGCACCCAAGCACTGGTCCACCCACATACCAAATAATCAAAGTACCGAACGCGAATCATATGAACATGATGAAACCTAGCTTGACGATATTCCCATGTGTCCTCGGGAGCGCTTTACATCATATAAGAGTTTGTCCAGGCTTGTCCTTTGCTACAAAAAGTATTGGGCCACCTTGCTGCACTTTATTTACTTTTGTTACTTGTTGCTCGTTACAAATTATCCTATCACAAAACTATCTGTTACCACTTATTTCAGTACTTGCAGAGAATACCTTGCTGGAAACCGCTTATCATTTCCTTCTGCTCCTTGTTGGGTTCGACACTCTTACTTATCGAAAGGACTACGATAGATCTCCTATACTTGTGGGTCATCAAGACTCTTTTCTGGCGCCGTTGCCGGGGAGTGAAGCGCCTTTGGTAGGTGGAATTTGGTAAGGAAAAATTTATATAGTGTGCTGAAATTTACCGCCACTTATTACTATGGAAAGTAATCCTCTGAGGGGCTTGTTCGGGGTATCTTCACCCCGACCAGTAGAGCAAAGAGTTGCTCCTTAACCTACTCAACCTACTGAAAATGAAAATGAAAATTCCTGCGTTGAAATTCCTTCGGGTATGATAGAAAAACTGCTAGCTAATCCTTTTTTAGGAGATGGAACAAAACATCCTGATGAGCATCTGATATATGTGGATGAAGTTTGTGGATTATTTAAGCTAGCAGGTGTACCCGGAGATGTTGTTAAGAAGAAGGTCTTCCCTTTATCTTTGAGGGGAGATGCATCGACATGGTATAGGCTATGTGATGATATGGGGTCTTGGAATTACAAACGATTGAAATTGGAATTTCACCAGAAGTTTTAGCCTATGCATCTTGTTCATCGTGATCGCAATTAGATATATAATTTTTGGCCTCGCGAAGGAGAAAGCATCACTCAAGCTTGGGGGAGGCTTAAATCAATGTTATATTCATGCCCCAATCATGAGCTCTCAAGAGAAATGATTATTCAAAATTTTTATGCTCGGCTTTCTGATAACAATCGCACCATGCTTGATACTTATTGTGCTGGCTCTTTTATGATGAAGACTATTGAATTCAAATGGGATTTATCGGAAAGAATTAAACGCAACTCTGAAGATTGGGACCTCGACAAAAGTAAGGAGTCAGGTATGACACCTAAGTTTGACCGTGTTAAATCCTTTATGGATACCGATATTTTTCGTAAATTTAGCACTAAATATGGACTTGACTCTGAGATAGTAGCTTCTTTCTGTGAATATTTTGCTACTTATGTTGATGTCCCCAAGGAGAAGTGGTTTAAATATCATCCTCCCATAAAAGTAAAAGTAGATGCACCTATTGAAGTTGAAGAAAAGACTATCACTTATAATGATCCAATTGTTCCTACTTCTTATGTTGAGAAACCACCTTTCCCTGTTAGGATAAAGGATCATGCTAAAGCTTCAACTGTAGTTTGTAAAAGCAATATTAAAACATATACACCTCCTGAACAAGTTAAAGTTGAACCTAATATTGCTATTGTTAAAGATCTCTTGTCTGATAATATTGATGGGCATGTTATTTATTTCTATGATCAAACTGCTAGAATTGATAAACCTTGTGCTAAAGATAAACCTAGACCTATGGTAGGCATGCCTGTTATTTCTGTTAAAATAGGAGATCATTGTTATCATGGCTTATGTGATATGGGTGCCGGTGCTAGTGCAATACCTATTATCCTTTATAGAGAAATCATGCATGATATTGCACCTATTGAATTAGAAGATATTGATGTCACAATTAAACTTGCCAATAGAGATACTTTTTCACCAATGGGAATTGTTAGAGATGTTGAAGTCTTGTGTGGGAAAACTAAATATCCTGCTGATTTTCTTGTTCTTGGTTCCCCACAAGATAGCTTTTGTCCCATTATATTTGGTAGACCTTTCCTGAACACTGTTAATGCTACCATAGATTGCAGAAGGGATGCTGTTACTATCGGTTTAGATGATATGACTCATGAATTTAATTTCTCTAAATTTAGTAGACAACACCGTGAAGAAGAATTACCTAGTAAGGATGAAATTATTGGTCTTGCTTCTATTGTCATACCTCCTAGTGATCCTTAAACAATACTTGCTAGACCATGAAAATGATATGTTTATGAATGAAAGAAGGGAATTAGATGAAGTAATCTTTAAACAGGAACCTATTCTGAAAAACAATTTACCTGTTGAAATCCTAGGGGATCCTCCTCCACCCAAGGGTGATCCCGTGTTTGAGCTTAAACCATTACCTGATACTCTTAAATATGCTTATCTTGATGAGAAAAAGATATATCCTGTTATTATTAGTGCTAACCTTTCAGAGCATGAGGAAGAGAGATTATTGAAAACTCTGAAGAAGCACCGTGCTGCTATTGGGTATACTCTTGATGATCTTAAGGGCGTTAGTCCCACTCTATGTGAATACAAAATTAATTTGGAAGAAGATGCTAAACCAGTTCGTGATCATCAACACCGGCTGAATCCTAAAATGAAAGAAGTGGTAAGAAAGGAAATACTAAAGCTCCTTGAGGCAGGTATAATCTATCACGTTGCTCTCAGTCAGTGGGTAAGTCATGTCCATTGTGTCCCTAAGAAGGGAGGTATTACTGTTGTTCCTAATGATAAAGATGAATTGATCCCTCAAAGAATTATTACAGGTTATAGGATGGTAATTGATTTCTGCAAATTAAATAAGGCTACTAAAAAGGATCATTACCCCTTACCTTTTATCGATCAAATGCTAGAAAGATTATCCAAACATACACATTTTTGCTTTCTAGATGGTTATTCTGGTTTCTCTCAAATACCTGTGTCAGCCAAAGATCAATCAAAGACTACTTTTACATGCCCTTTTGGTACTTTTTCTTATAGACATATGCCTTTTGGTTTATGTAATGCACCTGCTACCTTTCAAAGATGCATGATGGCTATATTCTCTGACTTCTGTGAAAAGATTTGTGAGGTTTTCATGGACGAATTTTCCGTCTATGGATCTTTTTTTGATGATTGCTTGAGCAACCTTGATCGAGTTTTGCAGAGATGTGAAGAAACTAATCTTGTCTTGAATTGGGAAAAGTGCCAGTTTATGGTTAATGAAGGTATTGTCTTGGGGCATAAAGTTTCTGAAAGAGGTATTGAAGTTGATAAATCCAAAGTTGATGCTATTGAAAAGATGCCATGTCCCAAGGACATCAAAGGTATAAGAAGTTTCCTTGGCCATGCCGAATTTTATAGGAGGTTCATTAAGGACTTCTCAAAAAATTCTCGGCCTCTGACTAATTTATTACAAAAAGATATACCATTTGTTTTTGATGATGATCGTGTAGAAGCATTTGAAATACTTCAGAAAGCATTGGTCTAGGACAAAGAGTTGATAAGAAATTAAATGTTATTCAATATGCTAGTAAAATCCTAGATAATGCTCAAAGAAATTATGCTACTACTGAAAAGGAATTCTTAGCGGTTGTATTTGCCTGTGATAAGTTCAGACCTTATATTGTTGATTCTAAATTAACTATTCACACTGATCATGCTGCTATTAAATATCTTATGGAAAAGAAAGATGCTAAACCTAGACTTATTAGATGGGTTCTCTTGCTACAAGAATTTGACTTACATATTGTTGACAGAAAGGGAGCTGAGAACCCTGTTGCAGACAACTTGTCTAGGTTAGAAAATGTGCTTGATGACCCACTTCCTATTGATGATAGCTTTCCTGATGAGAAATTAAATGTCATAAATGCTTCTCATGCCGCTCCATGGTATGCTGATTATGCTAATTACATTGTTGCAAAGTTTATACCACCTAGTTTCACATACCAGCAAAAGAAAAAAGTTCTTCTATGATTTGAGGCATTACTTTTGGGATGACCCACATCTTTATAAAGAAGGAGTAGATGGTGTTATTAGACGTTGTGTACCTGAGCATGAAAAGGAACAGATCATACGCAAGTGTCACTCCGAGGCTTATGGAGGGCACCATGCTGGAGATAGAACTGCACATAAGGTATTGCAATCTGGTTTTTATTGGCCTACTGTAACGCCCTGAGACCGATGTGCCAGGTGTCCTCTAGTTATTCGCTGTTGTTGCCTTGTCTTTGCTTGCGTGTCATGCATTTCATATCATGTCATCATGTGCATTGCATCATCAGGTTTTCAAAACTTGCATCCGTCCCAGTCTCCCCGTTCTTTCCGTTACCTGTTCTGAGCCCAGACACACTTGCACACGCCCGCGGCATGTCCGAAATAGTATTTTATAAGTGTCCAGAAAATGTTCTCAGAATGGGATGAAAGTTGGCGTGCGGTGTTTTTATGTTGTAGGTAGGCTGCCTGTCAATTTTCGTCGCATTCGGAGTTCATTTGACGCCCCAACGGTTAACTTTAGCGGCAGTATAGCCGGTCTAACGTCGGACGTCTTCAGTCTCCGGAAACAGTCGCCGGGCCTCCCTCTCTTCTCTTCTCTCGGCTCGATACCATCTACACAGCTCACTACCTACCGCCAGGTCCAATCTAACCTCTTTCGTCAGCCCGCAGCCCCCCTCGCCCGCGTCCGAAAGTTGTCCCGAACCCGACCCGGACTGTCGCCACCTTTGTGTCCGGATCATCCCCAAACGTCTACAAAATGTCTCCGTTTTGTTAATTGGGCTTCCTAACCTATATTTTTCTCGACCGCCCGATAACGATCGGATGGACCGTATAGCCCCTAAACTTAATCCCACCGATATATATAAGAGGACCAAACCCTAAAATCTAGGGAGATGTCCCATCCATCAAATCCTCCTCCGCCGCCACTGTTTTTCTCCCACCTCGGGATCCCCTTCACACCAACCACACACTACCTCTCAATCCCCACTCAGCCAACCACCGAGACCACAACCACCTCCTCCCACCTCAGGATCCTCCCAGATCACCATCGTCAAACCCACACACCTCGCCGATCTCCGCTGCTCTTCGCTTCCCAACCGGTGCCAACCACCGAGACCATAGCCAGACCTCTCCTGCTCCTTTCCTTCTCCTTCCCTGCCTCTACTCCCTCCTCTCACATCTCTCTCTTTCTCTCTGTACAGCTGCAACAGGGAGCACGCCAGGCGCCATGGCCGCCGAAGGAACTCCGCCGCCTCACCGAATCCACGCCTCCATCTCTCCCCTGCATCAAGGTCGCCATCCCTGCTGGACCTGCAGGACGCCAAGTCCAACACCATGGGCACCTGCTCTGCCCGATCCCGCCTCTGTCTCGACTTCGCCGTGCTCCTCCTCTGCCCCGAGCCTCTGCCGTGACCAGCACCGGAGCAGCAGGGCCGCCAGCGCGCCCGTTGCCTCCTCCTCGCGCGCCTGCCGCCCTCGCCTTCTCTCTTCTTCCCCTTTTTCGTTCGGCTTCTTTGATTAAATCTCTCTCTCTCTCCCTGTCCTTGCCTCGAACAGGAGCACCAGCCGGCGCAACCATCATCGGAGATGGGCTCCCGCAGGCCGAATCCGACGCGGCCCGTGTCCTCGCCCTCGTCCCCGCCTCCAGGGTGCCGCACCGCCCACAGGAGACCACCTGCGTTGTCCGCCAAGTCCCTGCCGCCCCTGCATCCCCTGCAATGAGCTGGAGCTCGCCCGATGCCACCTCGCCTCCCTGACCCGATTGGACACCAGATCCGGCCATCTCCGACGCATACCCGCCGGTTCCCGTCGCCAGAACCTCCCCGGCGCCTGTGTCGCCCTGAACCTGTCGCTACAGTTTTCCTTCAGAACGAGAAGAGCAACTCACCGCCCCGCTCGACTGGATTGACCGCACCTCCATGCGCCTGGGATGCCTCCTCTTTGTTCGTTGACCGAGGCCCAGTCCCCACCTCCATACATCTAGGCCTTTGGCCCATGGTGAGCAGCACCCGAGCCCCTGTGCAATGTTGGGTCGTCCTCTGTTTCGGCCCATAGGTTTTTTTTTCTTTGTGCGATTTTATCATTTTCGAGAGATTGTGGTTTTTACAGAAAAGCCCCTGTTCTTCATGCATTTAATAACTTCACAACCGTGCATCGGATCTAAATAAATTATATATGAAAGTTGCTTAGAATTTTGTCTAGTTTAATAATATGCAACTTTCATTCATGTTTGAAATGTTTAAAATGATGTTTGATTAAATTTGCTCCTATGTCATGTTAAAATGCTTTAATTCATAACTAAATAATCGTAGCTCCAAACTTAACAAACTTTATATGTAAATGGGGTTGAAAAATGCCTAGTTTAACATGGTGGCATCACTTCGCATGTTTAACAACCCTAAAATTGTGTTTAGGGCAGAACAGTACCAAACCTAATATTTGCATATGGGGATTTACCGGAATTGTTGTTCGTTGCTTCCGGCCTCATTTAAACTTGCCTAGGTAGATAGTTTCATTATGCTTCACCTCTTGCCATGCTAACAGCATTTAATCTTGTTGGGTACATAACCGAGAGAGAACTAAATTAATGAATGTGGTGTTTCGTCAATATGCAACGAGCAACTCGTTGCATATTGATCTCCACTTAATTTGTAGAATTGCTTGTGCACTTTGCCATGCCATGCTTCATTAAACCGGACATGCATCATACTTGATTGTGCATCATGCCATGTTTATGTGGTGGATGTTTTACTATGTTGTTTGCTTCTTTCCGGTGTTGCTTCTTCGGGTTGGTTCCAATAACGTCGTGTGTGTGAGGATCCGTTTGTCTATGTCCATTTGTCTTCTTCATGGACTCGTTCTTCTTCCTTGCGGGATCTCAGGCAAGATGACCATACCCTCGAAATCACTTCTATCTTTGCTTGCTAGTTGCTCGCTCTTTTGCTATGCCTATGATGTGATACCTACCACTTGCTTATCATGCCTCCCATATTGTTGAACCAAGCCTCTAACCCACCTTGTCCTAGCAAACCGTTGTCTGGCTATGTTACCACTTTGCTCAGCCCCTCTTATAGTATTGTTAGTTCCAGGTGAAGATTGAAGCTTGTTCCATGTTTGGAACATGGATATTCTTGTTGGGATATCACACTATCTCTTATTTAATTAATGCATCTATATACTTGGTAAAGGGTGGAAGGCTCGGCCTTATGCCTGGTGTTTTGTTCCACAATTGTCGCCCTAGTTTCCATCATATCAGTGTTAAGTTACCGGATTTTGCGTTCCTTACGCGGTTGGGTTATAATGGGAACCCCTTGACAGTTCGCCTTGAATAAAACTCCTCCAGCAATGCCCAACATTGGTTTTACCATTCGCCACCTAGCCTTTTTTCCCTTGGGTTCTGCAGACTCAAGGGTCATCTTTATTTAAACCCCCCCTGGGGCCAGTGCTCCTCTGAGTGTTGGTCCAAACAAAGCCACTTGCAGCGCCACCTCGGGGAAACTCGAGGGCTGGTTTTAGTTGTACGTAGTGCTCATCTGAGTGTGCCCTGAGAACGAGATATGTGCAGCTCCTATCGGGATTTGTCGGCACATTTGGGCGGTGTTGCTGGACTTGTTTTACCATTGTCCAAATGTCTTGTAACCGGGATTCCGGGTCTGATCGGGTCTTCCCACTAGAAGGAATATCCTTCGTTGACCGTTAGAGCTTGTGATGGGCTAAGTTGGGACACCCCTGCAGGGTTTTGGACTTTCGACAGCCGTGCCCGCGGTTATGGGCAGATGGGAATTTGTGAATGTCCGGTTGTAGAAAACCTGAAGTTGACCTTAATTAAAATACATCAACCGCGTGTGTAACCGTGATGGTCTCTTTCCAGCGGAGTCCGGGAAGTGAACACGGTGTTGGAGTTATGCTTGACGTAGGTTGTTTTAGGATCACTTCTTGATTATAGTTGTTCGACCGTGCTTTTGCCTTCCCTTCTCGCTCTCATTTTCGTATGTTAGCCACCATATATGCTAGTCGCTTGCTGCAGCTCCACCTCATACCTTTTACCTTACCTATGAGCTTAAATAGTCTTGATCGCGAGGGTGTGAGATTGCTGAGTCCCGGTGACTCGCAGATACTTCCAAAACCAGTTTGCAGGTGCCGATGTTACCGAGCAGGTGACGCAACCAAGCTCAAGGAGGAGCTCGATGAAGATCTTGTCCTTTATGTTGATCCGCTTCCAGTTGATCAGTAGTGGAGCCCAGTTGGGGTCGATCGGGGATCTGTGTAGCTTTTGGGGTAGTCTTTTTTATTTTGGTTCCGTAGTCGGACCTTGATTGTATCTGGTTGATGTAATGCTTTATTCATGTATTTGTGTGAAGTGGCGATTGTAAGCCAACTATGTATCTCTTTCCCTTATGTATTACATGGGTTGTGTGAAGATTACCTCACTTGCGACATTGCTTTCAATGCGGTTATGCCTCTAAGTCGTCCTTCGACACGTGGGAGATATAGCCGCATTGAGGGCGTTATAAGTTGGTAATCAGAGCCTTCCCCGACCTTAGGAGCCCCCTGCTTGATCGAATCGCTGGCGTTATTGAGTCTAGAAATGTTTTGAGTCATTTAGGATTATATATATCGGAGAGTTAGGAATTCTTCTTACTCCTCAGTCCCTTCGTCGCTCTGGTGAGGCATCCTGACGTAGAGTTTTGACTCTTCTCTTCTGAAATTTCACTAAAAAAAATTTAGGATCACACGGGTATCTTGGAATCGTTCCGATGGTTTTGTGACGAGAACATTGTTCTTGGTGCCTCCTGTCATTTAGGGGATGTGGCAGTGTCCCGGGGAGTTGAGCTCCGAGGTGTTGTCGTCACAATTTTATCGTTGCAGTTCTGGAATACCTGAGTTTAGGTTCGCCGACATCGAAAATCTCTTTTATGTAGTTGTTGGTGAGATAACCTCGACGCCAGCCAGTACTGAGTTCGGGAGTATTGCCATAACTCGTATGACAGATGCTTTTCGAAGGTTGACATAAATGATTTCTGAAGGTTTCTTGGTTATGTGTTGAAGGATGGATACAACTGGATGTAGGATTTGCTAGTTTTGGGTGAGATATTATGCTTCCCCTGTATCCCCAACACCTGATTGCATAACCGGAAAATTTCGGGAGTTTATAAGTGGGAATTCAAGTAGCTCTTAGGATATCTTTCCGACAGATGTATGATATGAAATTGGGGTTCGACGTCTAGTGGTCCGCCTATCCACGGTTGGTTTTACAGTGGTCTCATTGTGTCTTAAAGAGTCCTTGGCTATGCCGACTCGGGGACGCTTCGTATGTCATGTGCACTGCCTTGTACACGATGGTGCTATACGATCGAGCCCATGTAGGCCCCACCACAAAAACTTCGGACGAAATCTCTATCATATGTTTGTTCCGGCTTATTCTGCAAGCCAATCCTTTGTTTTTGTTTTGAGTTGTGGTATTCGAGTTGCTTCGAAGTCAAATGTGGATTCCATACCTTCTCTAAATGGTGTTCTCATACTCCGATGTGAATACTAATCCTTCTTGATAATCGAGATTGTCATGTCAATCCTTTTTCACTAGCGTGTTTCTCTTCAAGTGGATCCGATCACTTCAACATTCGCAAGATCAAGTATCAGTTCTTCTCAACGGTGTTTGTTTCATCCGTCTCTAAGTTGCCTTTGTTTTTCCCACCCACCCACCCTTTTTCCTCAAGGACTCGGATTTCTTAATCAAGTATCCTTTTATTCATGTGAAGTCTCTCCATTCCTTTTCCGTCAATGTTCTTACCCGACGATTCTCATGAAGATTCTAATGGAGCTTCAAGCTCATCATTCTCGGTTTTCTTTCTTCTCTGGTTGGTTCAATTCAAGCGTTGGTTTTGACCATAGTCCTTCCGTTTTGCCCAATACCTTCTCTTGTCGGTGCACCTCTAAATCATTAACTTTTCGTTATTCATTTGTTCCGGAGTGCTTAAGATATCTCGAAGATTCATGTATCCACTCTTCTTTCATTCAAGCTATTTCGAGGATGTTATATCATTCAAGCATTTTTATTCAACCGGTGCATTCTCCTTTTCAAGTAATCTTTTCAACGGTGTTTCTTCTGAGTGGGCCCTAACCCACAGGTCTTTTCCCAGGATCTTACCGGACTCTTCTTATTTTCTCGGAGCTATCCGTAAAAATTCTTTTCGAAGTTTGACGTAAGAATGGATTATCATCAGTCTCATGTTTTTCTCCAAGATCTGTCGAATTCTTTTCATCGTTGGATCAACCTCTTCGTTGTGATACTTCCGGAGTGTCTGAATAATTCATGGTGGTGTTTCTCGTTGTAATTCTTAGATTATGAAGACCGAAGAGGAATTTTCTCTTAATCTTGCTCCATTCTCTTCAAGATTCGTGGTTCTAGTTCAAGGCCATCCTCTCATAATTGTTTTCGATTGTCAAGATTCTTTTCACCCACCCGGAGTAATCCAGAGTATTTTCAGTTTGATTCTCCGGAGCCCATCATCTCATAAGTATTCATTCTCAGCTTTCAGCTCTCTTTCTCTAAATCTTACCGGTGCATAGTTCAAGTGATCTCTAATCAGTTCATGATCTCTTCGTTCTCATGTATCTAGATTGTCTCAAGTATGTTTGTTCATTTGCTTATTCTTACCGGTGATTCATCCTTTTATTTCATTCGTTGTTTCATCCTACCGGTGGTTCGTTGAAGACCTTCTCAAGTTATGCTATATCTATCTTAATCCTTTTTACGGGGATAAGTAGTGTGCCAAATCCATTGTTTGTCATCAGTTTAATTGATGAAGGACAATCATAATGTAATTCTTATTCTTGTTTCATCCTAATGATTAATTCTTTATTCCGGAGGCCCTTCAAATTCTCGGTTTCATTTGTTTCATCTTCTCTTTTTCCTGGAGTTCCAACCTCTTTCAATTATATTATCACGGAGATCTCTATCTAAATCATTGCGAGGCTTCAATCTTATTATTTCCATCATTCAATTATTTTGGATCATTCTTTTATTACCGGAGTTCTTCATGAAGGTTCTACATGATGGATTCATCAAGGATTTAATTCCTTCTCGAAGTGTTCATCGACATTCTTTGCTAAGAAGCTCAAGTTTTTCTTCATCTTGCTATCCGGAGTGCAATTCTTTCTTCCGAATCATTGGAGGTGGTATTATGTCATTCTTGATAATTTGAGTTCATGTTTCATGATTCACATGTTATTAAGAATGAGGTATTTTAAATCCATCAATATTGTCATTGGAGTTACCTTGGGTTATATTTCACCTAAAGCTTTCCCTAAGGATTGTTGTTATCTATGGTGCTTATAAATGATCCAATTTCTTCATTTATCCTTTCTGGTGCGACATACTTTCTCGTCAATTTGTTCATATAAATCCAATTCTTTTTCCGTGAGTGGCAGGTTGTCACCTCATAATTTGAGGTGTATTCCATAAGACCATATCAAGCTTATCCTTTTCATTGTTGGTTTTCCAACAATTCCGTTCAACCCTTCTTTTAAGGATGCTTTTCCAAATTCTATTGTGGTAGAAGATGTCTTTTTCCTCTCAATTCTTTCCTTTCCAAGAGCCAACTTCTATTCTTTCTCCCGGAGGTCTAGTGATGTTGCTCTTTTCACTCCTCATCTCGGTTTGTCAAGATCATGTTCAATTTCTTCCATTTACAGTCAAAGTGCTGTCCAAATTATATCAGTCTCTTTCCTTCTCTATCTTGTTTAACCGGAGTGTTGTGCCCGTTTGCTCAAATCCTTTTCATCCTATCAAGTCTTGTATCTCTTTTCAACCGGAGTGCTATAAGAAATTGTTCTTCCTTGTTCCTCTTTACTAACGGGGTGTTTTCAACTTCGTTCATCTCCGTTGTATTCTTTCTTTCAATTTGTTCAACTTTTCAAGGTTTCTTGGTTTCACTCGTTTGTCAAAGAAGCAACTTAGTTTTACCTCTCCTCTTTCTCTTCCGTTGTCCCTCCGGTGCCATTCTAGATCTCGGGACGAGATCCTCTCATAGTGGTGGAGTGTTGTAACGCCCCGAGACCGATGTGCCAGGTGTCCTCCAGTTATTCGCTGTTGTTGCCTTGTCTTTGCTTGCGTGTCATGCATTTCATATCATGTCATCATGTGCATTGCATCATCAGGTTTTCAAAACTTGCATCCGTCCCGGTCTCCCCGTTCTTTCCGTTACCCGTTCTGAGCCCAGACACACTTGCACGCGCCCGCGGCACGTCCGAAATAGTATTTTATAAGTGTCTGGAAAATGTTCTCAGAATGGGATGAAAGTTGGCGTGCGGTGTTTTTATGTTGTAGGTAGGCCGCCTGTCAATTTTCGTCGCATTCGGAGTTTGTTTGACGCCCCAACGGTTAACTATAGCGGCAGTATAGCCGGTCTAACGTCGGACGTTTTCGGTCTCCGGAAACAGTCGCCGGGCCTCCCTCTCTTCTCTTCTCTCAGCTCGAGACCGTCTATACAGCTCACTACCTACCGCCAGGTCCAATCTAACCTCTTTCATCAGCCCGCAGCCCACCTCGCGCGCGTCCGAAAGTTGTCCCGAACCTGACCCGGACTGTCGCCACCTTTGTGTCCGGATCATCCCCAAACGTCTACAAAATGTCTCCGTTTTGTTAATTGGGCTTCCTAACCTATATTTTTCTCGACCGCCCGATAACGATCGGATGGACCGTATAGCCCCTAAACTTAATCCCACCGATATATATAAGAGGACCAAACCCTAAAATCTATGGAGATGTCCCATCCATCAAATCCTCCGCCGCCACCACTGTTTTTCTCCCACCTCGGGATCCCCTTCGCACCAACCACACACTACCTCTCAATCCCCACTCAGCCAACCACCGAGACCACAACCACCTCCTCCCACCTCAGGATCCTCCCAGATCACCATCGTCAAACCCACACACCTCGCCGATCTCCGCTGCTCTTCGCTTCCCAACCGGTGCCAGCCACCGAGACCATAGCCAGACCTCTCCTGCTCCTTTCCTTATCCTTCCCTGCCTCTACTCCCTCCTCTCACATCTCTCTCTTTCTCTCTGTACAGCTGCAACAGGGAGCATGCCAGGCGCCATGGCCACCGAAGGAACTCCACCGCCTCACCGAATCCACGCCTCCATCTCTCCCCTGCATCAAGGTCGCCATCCCTGCTGGACCTGCAGGACGCCAAGTCCAACGCCATGGGCACCTCCTCTGCCCGATCCCGCCTCTGTCTCGACTTCGCCGTGCTCCTCCTCTGCCCCGAGCCTCTGCCGTGACCAGCACCGGAGCAGCAGGGCCGCCAGCGCGCCCGTTGCATCCTCCTCACGCGCCTGCCGCCCTCGCCTTCTCTCTTCTTCCCCTTTTTCGTTCGGCTTCTTTGATTAACTCTCTCTCTCCCTGTCCTTGCCTCAAACAGGAGCACCAGCCGGTGCCACCATCATCGGAGATGGGCTCCCGCCGGCCGAATCCGACGTGGCCCGTGTCCTCGGCCTCGTTCCCGCCTCCAGGGCACCGCGCCGCCCACAAGAGACCACCTGCGCTGTCCGCCAAGTCCCTGCCGCCCCTGCATCCCCTGCAACGAGCTGGAGCTCGCCCGATGCCACCTCGCCTCCCTGACCCGATTGGACACCAGATCCGGCCATCTCCGATGCATACCCGCCGGTTCCCGTCGACCCCGTCGCCAGAACCTCCCCGGCGCTTGCGTCGCCCTGAACCTGTCGCTGCAGGTTTCCTTCAGAATGAGAAGAGCAGCTCACCACCCCGCTCGACCGGATTGACCGCACCTCCACGCGCCTGGGCTGCCTCCTCTTCGTTTGTTGACCGAGGCCCAGTCCCCACCTCCACAGATCTGGGCCTTTGGCCCATGGTGAGCAGCACCCGAGCCCCTATGCAATGTTGGGCCGGCCTCTGTTTCGGCCCATAGTTTTTTTTCCTTTGTGCGATTTTATCATTTTCCAGAGACTGTGGTTTTTAAAGAAAAGCCCATGTTCTTCATGCATTTAATAACTTCACAACCGTGCATCGGATCTAAATAAATTATATATGAAAGTTGCTTATAATTTTGTCTAGTTTAATAATATGCAACTTTCATCCATGTTTGAAATGTTTAAAATGATGTTTGATTAAATTTGCTCCTATGTCATGTTAAAATGCTTTAATTCATAACTAAATAACCGTAGCTCCAAACTTAATTAACTTTATATGTAAATGGGGTATAAAAATGCCTAGTTTAACATGGTGACATCACTTCGCATGTTTAACAACCCTAAAATTGTGTTTAGGGCAGAACAGTACCAAACCTAATATTTGCATATGGGGATTTACCGGAATTGTTGTTCGTTGCTTCTGGCCTCATTTAAACTTGCCTAGGTAGATAGTTTCATTATGCTTCACCTCTTGCCATGCTAACAGCATTTAATCTTGTTGGGTACATAACCGAGAGAGAACTAAATTAATGAATGTGGTGTTTCGTCAATATGCAACTCGTTGCATATTGATCTCCACTTAATTTGTAGAATTGCTTGTGCACTTTGCCATGCCATGCTTCATTAAACCGGACATGCATCATACTTGATTGTGCATCATGCCATGTTTATGTGGTGGATGTTTTACTATGTTGTTTGCTTCTTTCCGGTGTTGCTTCTTCGGGTTGGTTCCGATAACGTCGTGTGTGTGAGGATCCGTTCGTCTACGTCCGTTTGTCTTCTTCATGGACTCGTTCTTCTTCCTTGCGAGATCTTAGGCAAGATGACCATACCCTCGAAATCACTTCTATCTTTGCTTGCTAGTTGCTTGCTCTTTTGCTATGCCTATGCTGCGATACCTACCACTTGCTTATCATGCCTCCCATATTGTTGAACCAAGCCTCTAACCCACCTTGTCCTAGCAAACCGTTGTTTGGCTATGTTACCGCTTTGCTCAGCCTCTCTTATAGCATTGTTAGTTGCAGGTGAAGATTGAAGCTTGTTCCATGTTTGGAACATGGATATTCTTGTTGGGATATCACAATATCTCTTATTTAATTAATGCATCTATATACTTGGTAAAGGGTGGAAGGCTCGGCCTTATGCCTGGTGTTTTGTTCCACTCTTGCCTCCCTAGTTTCCGTCATATCGGTGTTATGTTCCCGGATTTTGCGTTCCTTACGCAGTTGGGTTATAATGGGAACCCCTTGACAGTTCGCCTTGAATAAAACTCCTCCAGCAATGCCCAACATTGGTTTTACCATTCGCCACCTAGCCTTTTCTCCCTTGGGTTCTGCAGACTCAAGGGTCATCTTTATTTAAACCCCCCCGGGCCAGTGCTCCTCTGAGTGTTGGTCCAAATAGAGCCACTTGTAGCGCCACCTCGGGGAAACTCGAGGGCTGGTTTTAGTTGTACGTAGTGCTCATCTGAGTGTGCCCTGAGAACGATATATGTGCAGCTCCTATCGGGATTTGTCAGCACATTCGGGCAGTGTTGCTGGACTTGTTTTACCATCGTCGAAATGTCTTGTAACCGGGATTCCGAGTCTGATCGAGTCTTCCCGCTAGAAGGAATATCCTTCGTTGACCGTGAGAGCTTGTGATGGGCTAAGTTGGGACACCCTGCAGGGTTTTGAACTTTCGAAAGTCGTGCCCGCGGTTATGGGCAGATGGGAATTTGTTAACATCCGGTTGTAGAAAACCTGAAGTTGACCTTAATTAAAATACATCAACCGCGTGTGTAACCGTGATGGTATCTTTCCGGCGGAGTCCGAGAAGTGAACACGGTGTTGGAGTTATGCTTGACGTAGGTTGTTCTAGGATCACTTCTTGATCATAGTTGTTCGACTGTGCTTTTGCCTTCTCTTCTCGCTGTCATTTGTGTATGTTAGCCACCATATATGCTAGTCGCTTGCTGCAGCTCCACCTCATACCTTTTACCTTACCTATGAGCTTAAATAGTCTTGATCGCGAGGGTGTGAGATTGCTGAGTCCCCGTGACTCACAAATACTTCCAAAACCAGTTTGCAGGTGCCGATGTTACCGAGCAGGTGACGCAACCAAGCTCAAGGAGGAGCTTGATGAAGATCTTGTCCTTTATGTTTATCCGCTTCCAGTTGATCAGTAGTGGAGCCCAGTTGGGGTCGATCGGGGATCTGTGTAGCTTTTGGGGTAGTCTTTTTTATTTTGGTTCCGTAGTCGGACCTTGATTGTATATGGTTGATGTAATGCTTTATTCATGTATTTGTGTGAAGTGGCGATTGTAAGCCAACTATGTATCTCTTTCCCTTATGTATTACATGGGTTGTGTGAAGATTACCTCACTTGCGACATTGCTTTCAATGCGGTTATGCCTCTAAGTCATGCTTCGACACGTGGGAGATATAGCCGCATTGAGGGCGTTATACCTACTCTCTTCAATGATGCCCGTAAGTTTGTCTTGTCTTGTGATGAATGTCAAAGAATTGGTAATATTAGTAGACGTCAAGAAATGCCTATGAATTATTCACTTGTTATTGAACCATTTGATGTTTGGGGCTTTGACTATATGGGACCCTTTCCTTCCTCTAATGGTTATACACATATTCTAGTTGCTGTTGATTATGTTACTAAGTGGGTAGAAGCTATTCCAACTAGTAGTGCTGATCATAACACTTCTATTAAAATGCTTAAAGAAGTTATTTTTCCAAGATTTGGAGTCCCTAGATATTTAATGACTGATGGTGGTTCACATTTTATTAATGGTGCTTTCCGTAAAATGCTTGCCAAATATGATGTTAATCATAGAATTACATCTCCTTATCACCCACAGTCTAGTGGTCAAGTAGAACTAAGTAATAGAGAACTCAAATTAATTTTGCAAAAGACTGTCAATCGGTCTAGAAAGAATTGGTCCAAGAAACTTGATGATGCATTATGGGCCTATAGAACTGCATATAAAAATCCTATGGGTATGTCTCTGTATAAAATGGTTTATGGAAAAGCATTGGGAAGTAATAAGTAGATGATGGGTTGCTAGAGTGACAGAAGCTTAAACCCTAGTTTATGCGTTGCTTCGTAAGGGGCTGATTTGGATCCATATATTTCATGCTATGGTTAGGTTTACCTTAATACTTTTGTTGTAGTTGCGGATGCTTGCAATAGAGGTTAATCATAAGTGGGATGCTTGTCCAACTAAGGCCAGCACCCAAGCACCGGTCCACCCACATGCCAAATTATCAAAGTACCGAACATGAATCGTATGAACGTGATGAAACCTAGCTTGACGATATTCCCATGTGTCCTCGGGAGTGCTTTACATCATATAAAAGGTTGTCCAGGCTTGTCCTTTGCTACAAAAAGGATTGGTCCACCTTGTTGCACTTTATTTACTTTTGTTACTTGTTGCTCGTTACAAATTATCATATCACAAAACTATCTGTTACCACTTATTTCAGTACTTGCAGAGAATACCTTGCTGGAAACCGCTTATCATTTCCTCCTGCTCCTCGTTGGATTCGACACTCTTACTTATCGAAAGGACTACGATAGATCCCTTATACTTGTGGGTCATCATCGGTTTATATGGCATGCATGTCATTCTAGGTTGAGAATTTAACTGGCTATATATGTTATGAACAATATATGTTTAGAAATACATCCGCTTAATAATCCAATGATATACTTTTTGTGACATAGTAACTCATATTTAGTTAGTCAAATGGATGACCTAGAACTACGTGCACGCCCTATAAACTGAGACGCCTAAAAAACAAGACGGAGAGGGTAGTTCAATATGTATCTTTTTAGATCATTATAGTCTGGATTCACCAACGAGCAAAAGCAAGTGGTAGGTTGCACCTGTCGTGTTGGCGTAGCAACTCAAGCAGGGTCAGTCCGCACACGAAATGGCGACACACTTAACAGGACCCCTTTGGCCGACATGTGGCTCATCCACCATGTTGTTCCACGTGCGATGCACCAAATTATAGTTTGGAGCAGCGGTTGGAATTGGAGGCACCCCGGTTGTAGCGCCGCAGTAATAGAAAATGAGCGATGAGGGGTCAAATCACAAAGCCCCACCTTTCCCGCATTAAGCTGGACGGATGAAGCAACCATCATTTCACTCTAGGGCGCAAGAGCATAAAGAAAAGAGAAAACCAATTATGCGTGCGGCAGCTACCTAGGGCACCCTAGGGTAGGGGTCTCCACTACAGATCATTTTTTTGAAAGCGCCTCCACTACAAGTCGGCTTCTCCCTTGTCCTCTTGAAGAAAACCGATGATGTGTGCGGCGGTAGGGTTTGTAGGAGTACTACTATGGCATGTGGGGCCACGTCGTAGTAAACGGGAGAGGGATTGAGTTCGAGTCGACGCCTTAAATATGCGTGGGCCGCTTGGTTTTAGGGGAACAAGGCAGCATTCTGGGTTCAGGGAGCAGTGGAGATATAGTACGTAGAAAAAATTGTGGATGTAGGTTTGACCGAAAGGCAATGATGCATGGGCCCTGCATTTCGATATACCCGGGGCCGCACGAAATTTGCTACTCTACTCAAAACTAGTAAGGTACACATGCATTGAACGCATGAGATTTCGAAACCAAATTATGAATAAATACACACTATAGCATGTAGAGCTTTGAGTCATATGTGCATGATGTAGATGTTCGTTTAGTTCTTATAGTTCATCTCATTCAAAATCAATTAGTTTTATAAAAATGTTAAGATTCATGGAGTTGTGCATTGTAAAGCATAAAGTAAAAAACAAATAATGGCAATTCATATAGAAAAAAATCAATTATGATACAGAAGATTCTAGAACAAAGGATAAGTGCTTGTGTTTTGAGTTTGTGCATTATGCTTAAGTTCAACCATGGAGTCTTCTAAATTGTACATGTGGCAGATCTAGTGGAATGCTGATGATATCCAACGGCCAGTAGTGCTCGGATTTTCCATCTCTGCACTGTCGGATTAGCTTCATCCAGCGACCAACTTTCAAAGTTATTCGCACACTATATAGTTCTTGTGCCATAGTTGCATGTCTTGGAAAAAAAGCTACTATATAGTGGGTTGTACTAGCTATTTAGGAATAGAAGATGTATACATGGAAGTTGTAGGGAAAGTGATGACATGGAGTATCTCAATTCCTATGAGTAGGGATTGGAAAAGAGATGTCATTTGGTTCACATCATAGGAACTTTTCTGTTGAATCTAGAGATGACATGTATCTCAATTCCTAAGAGGAGGGATTAGAAAAGAGATGTAATTTGGTTCATATCATAGGAACTTTTCTATTGAATATACGCTAATGTTTATTTTCCTTTGAAATTATGGGAGTATAGGACTCCATTCATATGAACCAAGTGGCTCTAAATCTATAGAAATGATACCATGTTTATTTCCTTTGAAATGTGGAGTATATGAATCTATTCCTATGAACCAGTTGGCTCTAAAGGAAAAAATCCTATAAAAATCATATCATATAGAGTTCCTATGATATTCCTCCACACCAAAGGATGGTTGAAATTGTTGCAAGTGATACGATGGTCTTTCTTTGTAGACTCCTCCCCCATCTTTATAGTTACCTCTCGAAGATGAATGAAATGATATATATATACAGGGTATTCTACATGTGCAATTTGGTACAGGAAAACTTGGTAAAAGTTTGTGAGGTTTGAATTTTCAATAAAGCTATATGCACTGCATTTTGGAGCGGAGGGAGCATATACAGCAGTTGCTAACACTCACATGGAAGATTTGTGTGTAGGAGGAGTGGCTGTTCTGTTAAATGAGATGGCAAAACTGACACTGTCGGATGCCAATCTAACGGTTCTTACGGTGTTCATCAGGAAAAGGCTTGTGGAGAACATTTGTCAGATAATGATTTATGGACACATGCATTGCATTGATATGTGCCCCCCTCTCTCTCACGCACACGCACCCTTGCGAGTCACGACTCTCGCGAGTCCTCTCACACCCACCGTCTATCTGTAGGTAGACGTCACACACATATGTGCTCTTCACACCCTACCCTCGGAACTTCTAAAAAACAAAAGACGTCGCGCATATTTTATTTTAGCTCACATGTCACACACTTATACTATTACTCTTGTGGCGAACGTTCTTTGGGCATAGTATATTGTACTCTCACGAAGAGAAGCGGTGCAGGACCGCACTAGTTCTCTCACACCCACTCGCGGGTACACGTAGTAGCGCATTTTTTTGAAGCTGGTACAACAAAATCACTCCACTATATATATAAGCAGGAGCCTTGGCGCTTGCTTTACTAGGGTTCCTCTCGTTCACTCTCTCATGCTCTCCAGATCTAAGCAAGACATAGGTGGCCACACTCTCTCTCAGCTCACGGCTGGTCACAAATCCGGCCGGACAACCTCGAATGGGACAGGGGTGTAGGTGCATTGTTCACGTTGTCGTCAGTGGCGAGGGGGGAGACCAACGGCTGCCCGTGTGTCTCCATTGGCGGCCGTGCCGTTCTCTCCGAGAGAGCGCTGGCTTGGGAGGGCCTCCGACCCCTTGTTCCTCCCTGCGGTATTGTGGCTTATGTCTACTACACAACCTTATTCTTGTAGACGTTGTTGGGCCTCCAAGTGCAGAGGTTTGTAGGACAGCAACAAATTTCCCTCAAGTGAATGACCTAAGGTTTATCAATCCGTGGGAGGCGTAGGATGAAGATGGTCTCTCTCGAGCAACCCTGCAATCAAATAACAAAGAGTCTCTTGTGTCCCCAACACACCCAATACAATGGTAAATTGTATAGGTGCACTAGTTCGGCGAAGAGATGGTGATACAAGTGCAATATGGATGATAGATAAAGGTTTTTGTAATCTGAAAATATAAAAACAGCAAGGTAAAAGTGAGCGTAAATGGTATTGCAATGCTAGGAAGCAAGGCCTAGGGTTCATACTTTCACCAGTGCAAGTTCTCTCAACAATAATAACATAATTGGATCATATAACAATCCCTCAACATGCAATAAAGAGTCACTGCAAAGTCACTAATAGCGGAGAACAAACGAAGAGATTGTTGTAGGGTACGAAACCACCTCAAAGCTATTCTTTCTGATCTATCTATTCAAGAGTCCGTAGTAAAATAACATGAAGCTATTCTTTCCATTCAATCTATCATAAACTTCATACTAGAATAACACCTTAAGACACAAATCAACCAAAACCCTAATGTCACCTAGATACTCCAATGTCACCTCAAGTATCCGTGGGTATGATTATACGATATGCATCACACAATCTCATATTCATCTATTCAACCAACACAAAGAACTTCAAAGAGTGCCCCCAAAGTTTCTACCGGTGAGTCAAGACGAAAACGTGTGCCAACCCCTATGCATAAGTTCACGAGGTCACGGAACTTGCAAGTTGATCACCAAAACATACATCAAGAGGATCACATGATATCCCATTGTCACCACAGATAAGCACATGCAAGACATACATCAAGTGTTCTAAAATCCTTAAAGACTCAATCCGATAAGATAACTTCAAAGGGAAAACTCAATTCATCACAAGAGAGTAGAGGGGGAGAAACATCATAAGATCCAACTATAATAGCAAAGCTCGCGATACATCAAGATCATGATGAATCAAGAACACGAGAGAGAGAGAGAGATCAAACACATAGCTACTGGTACATACCCTCAGCCCCGAGGGTGAACTACTCCCTCGTCATCGAGAGTGCCGGGATGATGAAGATGGCCACCGGAGAGGATTCCCCCCCCCCCTCCGGCAGGGTGCCAGAATGGGTCTAGATTGGTTTTCGGTGGCTACAGAGTCTTGCAGCGGCGGAACTCCCACTCTAGGTTATTTTCTGGAGGTTTTTGTATTTATAGGAATTTTTGGCGTCGGTCTCACGTCAAGGAGGTGCCCGAGTCACCCACGAGGTAGGCCCACACGCCCGGGGGGCGTGGGCGTGCCCCCCACCCTCGTGGATGGCCCGGGACTCTTCTGGCCCAACTGTTTTACTCCCGGATCTTCTTTTGGTCCATAAAAATCGTCAAAATTGGCACGTTAATTGGACTCCATTTGGTATTCCTTTTCTGTAAAACTCAAAAAACAAGGAAAATAGAAATTGGCACTGGGATCTAGGTTAATAGGTTAGTCCCAAAAAACATATAAAATAGCATATAAATGCATATAAAACATCCAAGGTTGATAATATAATAGCATGGAACAATCAAAAATTATAGATACGTTGGAGACGTATCAGTGGCCAAGATGCGGCCTCCCGACGCCGTCTTTGCCACATGTCAACGACCCTCGGGTATATATTCCTTCGAAACCCGCCTTACTCTACTGCCCAAGCTCCCCACTTGTCTTCGTGTGGATCTTTTTCTAATTCTGCCAGCTGTTCCAAAGCCACCTAGACTTTTACTATTATTAGAGGTAAAGCTAGTTCATACAGTCAACTCTAAGAGTTGGTTCAAACAGGGAAGAAAGTGGGAAAGCTATAGCATGAATCTAGGACTTGGTTATAAGAGGATTCGGGGGAAAGTAGTAGATACTGGCTACCCCACCGGTCTCTTGGTTGAAAAGACGAAGAAAGCATGGTGGATGGCGAAGGGTGGGGGGAAGTGGACCTATCTCTTGGTTGAAAAAGGAAAGAAAGTGACGGGTGTTGGGGGACAACGCAAATGAGAATGAGCAGGTCTAGATTTCCTGTGCTCACATAGGAAATTGTTGCCGAGGAGATAAAAAATGGGACAAATGCAGACATGCTGCCTGCATGGTTGCCGCTCTCGGCAACCACATCTTCCTCACCACTTTATGCCCCTGTTGTGCCTACGCCCATATCGCTACCGTTAATGCAAAATCACATGAAGCATTAAGCAATGCCACCTAATGTCACTATAAGTAATGGTCTAGTGCCGTCGATAAATTGAAGCAATGTCACCACCATTTTATGAAGTGCTTCCGTCTTGCTTTATTTCCCATGAATTGTGTTTTTGCAGTTACACTTAAATCTCACACCACTAACATTGCTTCATCCCAATGGAACTGCACAAATTTGATTGCACATTTACTGACCATGTGCTACTCTCATGACAGTAATATTAATGCTATTGTTCTGCATGTTAATCTAGTGGCAGTGTTAATGTGATGTGATGCTACTTACTTCAGGACACTTTCATACTATCAATCTAGTGCCAATTATAACACAATAGATGCTGCTGTTAATCATACGCCACTGCAAAATATCTGTCACTCTTTAAATAATCGTATTTCGTATTTGCGCAAATAGGGATGTCTGTCTCCATATCATTTTGGGATGTCTGTCTCCCTATTGTTTCTATCCGCGTAATCAAAAGCACACACCTCACTTTTAGTAG
This sequence comes from Triticum aestivum, assembly GCF_018294505.1. Classification (NCBI taxonomy): domain Eukaryota; kingdom Viridiplantae; phylum Streptophyta; class Magnoliopsida; order Poales; family Poaceae; genus Triticum; species Triticum aestivum. The sequence goes on from NC_057812.1 coordinate 266,954,662, forward strand.
AACTGCGCAAAATGAGATGGCTATCCCTCCTTGTCGTCGTCTAACCACCCGTCTTCCAGGTATTCCTACATTGGTACTTACTAGGTAGAATGACCAACACAATATAAAAGAAGCTGATTCGTATGTTTTACTTCCTGATTGCAGTGTAGGGACGAGCGAAAACAACTACATCCTAGTCCGGAATGCACTTTCTACCGGTTCATCCATGGATCGAGGACTAGCTGACATGGCTGCACGACGGTTTTTTGGACAGGTGCGCCGACAAGAGGCATTGTGGTCTGCTTATTTCTACAAATAGCGGTGCTTAAATTTAGTGGAATGCACAAGACTTTCAGCTGGTCAGTACACTACATGGTTCAGTTCAGCATTCTAGCTAAGAACACAATTATAATTGGTCATTCTGGAATGAGAGAACCTAACCCTAGATGCTGGCAACAAGAAAAAACCAGAGTGAACTCTAGGAAATTTAAGCCTACCGGGAGGCCCTTTGCTCAGAGAAGCCTTGCTTGTTTTTTCCTGATTTGTAAACCTTCTCACAACTTTGTCTTTTGCTGTGAACTAACATATGTTTGTTATGTTCTATGAATCATTGAGATGTATAAAATTGCTTAACTTATGCTTTTCAAGTTTTTTATGAAGCCGAGTTTAATGTGAGTGTTCCACATGAATGTTGGACTAGCATGTGAACGTTTGGAATTTACATTGTGGCCTCAGTTAACTGCATGAACCACTGTAACAAGATACATAGTTGCTTATATGTCAGACAACAGATTTTTGATTGTTAGCTGGTCGATAGCCTAGTGTTGAAGCGAGCTGAGCCAATGTCCCGTGTTTTGCACAACTGCTTACAAGTGGGGTAGCACCAACAGTGTTTACAAATATTTATGTATACGTCGGCGCACAGTTCTCGAACGAGTACTCTATTTCATCAAAACACACACTGCTCGTATGATAAACCGTGACAACTTATGTCTTACCATGCCATATTCATGAAAAAAACTAGTGAGGGTGCATCTGTTTTGGCAACAATTACGATGGTTCTCACATGATTCACGGGCACACAAAAGTAGCAGCAGTTCCCATAGACGGATTCAAACAGAGTACTAGCCCCAGAGGGCTCGATAACATGCAAGGTTCAGATAATTAGACACAATCGAAACTACTATTAAACACTAGTTGGGGCAACTATTTCATGCCTCGATCTAATTTGGGCTGGACACAAGACGGACCTTGCCATGAACATCATCGAGGACGTCCGGCAGCAGCTCAATCCTGTGAACCTTCATGAAGACAACCTTGTGGCCTTGCCACTCATAAACTTGTTTGTGGAGGCATGCCACGTCATCTTCCTGTGTAAGCTTGACAAGAACAGTATGCCTCACAAACGAAGGAGTAGCTTTGAACTTCTTGTGCTTCAGTACACCCTGGACAACACGCCTGACAACAGTGAGGCTGGAATACAACTCTTCATTGGTATAAGCGCAAATGGCTTCCAGGATCCAACAGCCTAAAAACTCTGTTTTCCCAGTGCGTATATTCAGGTCATCCGCCTCATAGCGAGTGACATGTACAACCACACAATCCTTGTCTGCATCAGGGCTCTAATTGAAACAGAAACAAATTCTGAATTACTTTCCAGTATAAGAAACACAAGTTATTTAAACCACTATGAATAGCATGGCATCGAAGCTAATAAAATTTGCATTATTCATCACCACATACTTAGATGAAAATCCACAATCGAGATCGGCAAAGAACAAAATCACCTTGGGCAGCTCAGCCGGGGGGGGGGACATCCTCGAAGGGGGAAAACTGCTCCTGCAGTGCCACGGGGCTGTAACCTCAAACGGGGCATTGACCATCTCAGTAGTGGTTGTGAGCATATCTGGGGTCGGCTCGGTGGTTGCCTCCATCTTCTTTGAGCTCTCTGTCTCGTGGGGATCAGCCTCCCGCATCTGCTCCAATATCGGCAGATCTTTGCCTGCTTCTCCTTGGTCCATCATGAAACTGGCGAATACTAGGAGACCACTGAAAGTAAAACACAATCGCAATGACAATGAAACAAAAAAGAGAGTGAGGATCGGTTACTGCTTTGCAAAAGTTCTTTTTTTTCTCTGAACGAAAATATACCAACATCATGGATCTGCTTACCTTCCCTTTGTTGGGAGAGAAGAACAATGCCAGATGCGAGTGTTTCCTTTCTTGAAGACGGTGAGGGAGAAGGGGATTCAGCGAAGAGTGAAATAATGGTTGCTTCGTCCATCAAACTTAGACTGCAAGGAGGTGGGGTTTTGTGATACGACGGCTCGTTACTGCCGCGCTATGACTGGGGTGACTCCCCGCCTGCATATTGCCTTCTAATTTGCCATTTGGGCCCACGCGCTGCATGGCCCGCATGTCGGTGAACAAAAGTATAACGGCATTCAGTAGAGGGAGACGTTTCGATGACCTAGGAGGAGCCAGAAGTGGTATTGTATCCACTGTACTAGTAGTAATTGTTTTTCTGGGTAGCTGTAGAGTGTCTCCACTGTACTAGTAGTAATTGTTTCTCTGGACCCAAGACAAAACAGCCCATCCACCCTAGTAAATAGTAAAATCAATTCAAAAGTCCATATATTTACTGAATGAGAGGTGCTACCCACACCCAGCACACCGTCCCCCCAAAAACCTGGGTGTTCTTCTTCCTCCTCACTCCCACCCACCTCACGTCAGCTCGCTCCACTCGTACCCCCAAATTCCTCACCTCACTCCTACAGAAAACCCCAGCTCCCCTTCTTCCTCACTACTACAGAAAACCCCCAGCTCCCTTCTTCTGCACTCACACTACAACTAGGCTCGTCATTCGTTACTCTACTCAAATCCGTGAGCGCGACCCAACGCCCTCGAGGAAAATGGAGTCGGCTGACCCCAGCGCCAAGAAGATGAGGCTCCCGCCAGCGGCGACGCCTGTTGTAGATCCTGCACCCGGCAGTGCGGGGAGAAGCGGCGACCCCGCCCCCACCAGATCCCAGGAACCCGTAGAATCTTGGGTGGACCGCATCAGTGATCTCCCAGACGCCGTCCTTGGGGAGATCATCTCGCTTCTTCCCAGCAAGGATTGTTGCCGCACCCAGGTCCTCTCAATTCGGTGGCGCCCTCTATGGTGCGCCGTTCCCCTTAATCTCGACTGTCGTCAGCTATATCTCTTCAATGATTTTGAAATCCCTAGAGCCATCATCTCCTCCCACCAGGGCTCCGTTCAAAGCCTCTGCATCCCATCATGCTACCTGAGCAAGCATACCATGCCCTGCACGGTGGACGCCTGGCTGAAATCCCCTGAATTCATAGAACTACAGCTGCTTGAGTTCTATCATTCCCCTGGAAATCACCTACCAGATACCGAACGCCATCTACTTGTGCCCTCAGCACCGATGTCCATCTCGCGGTTTTCCTCCTCTCTCCACACCGCCACCTTTGCGCTGTGCGACCTACCAGACAATCTGGTACTAAACCTTCGACTCCCATTTCTCAAGAAACTTTCACTTGTGCGGGTTCATATATCGGAGGCCTCATTGCACAACATCATCCACTCCAGTTGCCCTGCCCTGGAGTGCTTGGTGCTTGTTCTCACGGTTAGAATCGGTTGTCTCCAAATAAAGTCGCCTAACCTTGTAAGAATTGGAATTTCTTTTGACATAAGGCAGCTCATCATGCAAGATGCCTCTTCAGTTAAAAGGTTGATCCTTGATTCTAGTTATTCACCGTTGCAAATAATCGTCCTCTCTGCGCCTAAACTAGAGACCTTGGGTGTAATACATGATCTCTGTGCTCATTTCAATATGGTGTTTGGCTCCACAGTTCTTCAGGTACTTTATATTATCATCTACACTTGTAACCATAAGCTGCATTTTAAATTTCTACGCATAAGTTATATGTCATCTTGGAGTACACATTTTGTACTAATATTATGTTCTATGCCCAATGAAGAGTTTCTCCATGGATGGCCTATCAATGGTGCTGGATTCTGTCAAGATCTTATATATCCAAATGAATAGTTTTGATCTGAACAAGATTATTGGCTTGCTGCAATGCTTTCCATGTCTGGAGAAGTTGTATAAAGGTGATAATTTCACGCACATTGGAAGCCCGCATATAGTGTACTAGAATTAACCGTTCAGTTGTTGCTCTTTCGACACTCTTTTTCTAGACCTTAACTATTTTCAATCTTCATGTCTATTTAGGCAACAGGACGGGTAAGAAAGTTATAACCAATCGGTGGATTTGTAAGCATCGGGATTTTCTCACTTCTCATGAGATTTGATTGAAGACAATAACGCTAGAACGATATGTAGCCAACCGTGCAAACACTAGATTTGTCACATTCTTCCTGTTGAATGTGAGGTTACTATTGTCCGTCAGGCTTAAGTTTATCAGCAGCATGGTTTTGGCGGATGGGTATGTGGAAGAGCAAAAAAAGGAGTTTCAGGTGGGAAAAAGAGCTTCTAAACGTGTTGGGCTTCTATTTACAACATATGGTAGTCATAATCCAGTAAATTTTACGACCCGGGATGTTCATTCTATGGACCTGACCGATCCATTTGACTGTGACTGCCGAAAAAAATGCTGGAGTTAGATGGTGTTGCCCTTTTCAACCTGGTTTTTTTTGTAAACCTGATGAACAATTAACCCTCGTGCTTGTGTACAGTTTGTAAGCTGGAGTTAGATGTTCCTGCCCTTTTCAACTCGGCTGTGACTGTCATATTTTCTTTGAAGCAAGGCAAATGGCTTGCCAATCGTTTAATTTATAGTGAAATATTGTAAGAACTAACAAATCCCAACCAAGGGAAATAACATCACTCTCGCCGGCTGCTTGAGCTCACTGTGCATTATAGAAGCCAAGTGATTAGCCCCCACCAGCACCCACAAACTTATTTCGAACTAGCACATCAAATGGGATGTAAATTTTCATAGGAAAGGCTGCATGACCGTGACAGATTTGGATTCTGGCATTTGGGACCCGCGAGGAAATAGACTATCTAAGGTGGTGTCGACTTACTAGCCAGTCAACAAACGATTCTGCCTACCAGCCGTTGGATTGACATCCAACATCTGTCGTGTATCTTCTATCTCTTGTCTTCTTCTTCCTCCAGCCACCCAAACCAAACCACCCTGTCGGCTCCGCCTGCTCCCGCCTCTCATGGCTGGTTGCGCCTCCGCTGCCCTACCGTACATACCCTCCAACGTTGGCCAGTCCCTCCCTGTATTCCCCCACATGTCATGTTATTCTCTGCCGACACCAGTCCCAACACGCACATGCACCCGAACTAGTCAACCCTCGCACTCCCCTCCGCTTGTGACTGGACCGGCGCATCTTCCACGGCTCTGGTTCGTTTCGTCCGAGGCCCCGCCGTCGTCCTCCGCCTTGCGGCCTTGGTTCGCTCGCCGTGCGCGGTGCGCCGCCCTCTTGCGTTGTCAACGTCGCCAACAACCGAGAGGAACAAGGAGATGACTGTACGTGGAGAGAATGACAGTAGGGACACACCAGCATCATGGCAGTACACAAGCAAGTGCCTCTATATTACAAGCCCAAAAATATGGTTCCTCCTAATGGTTGGACATCTGGGGCTCACGCCATTGTCAACGTAGTCAATAAACGAGAGAATTACACTACGAGCGGCTGACACCAGGGCCCAGCAGGTCGCGCAGTTTTTTTAGGAACAAGCAGTTGTTATTAATACTAGTTTTAGCGATGTATCAGGGTAACAACGGGGCTATGCGGGGGCTGTGGCCCGTCTAGCCAGGGTTTTATTTATGTTTACCACATCATGAGCCCAGTTGTGTTTTTTTCTTGCTGAAAATGGCTAGCCTAGTTCTATTTTTTAAAAGAAATACCCAAACGAGGCCTACTTGCTTTATCAGCCCTATTGGGCTGCAAATCTTTCAAGACGAGGAGAGTTTCATTCGGTTTGCCCACAAATGGGATGTACATTTTTAAAACACATCAAACCAGGAATTAGTTTCATTTTTTTCATTACAAGATTTTAAATTCCATTGATTTTTATGCGTGGACAATTATTTGGATTTTATATTTATATAAATTATTTTTCAAAATAGTTTGAATGTGAATCGATATTTTGGGATTAAAAACAATTGACCGCACCGAAATATGCAAAATTTTGTATACTTTTTAACCGTGGACACAATATGGGGTGTTATGCTAACAAAAAGAAGAGGGCTCCAAAAAAATTCTTAAGAATTAGCAAATGGGATGTACATTATTAGAAATAATGCACACGAGAGCAGTGACTATTGGATGTGCATCCAACGGCTGTCGAGCTTCTTCAATCTCTGCTCTTCCTGCTCCAGCCGCTCAAACAAGCGCCGGCGGGACTGCTTGCTCCCTCCTCCCGCGGCCGGCTATGCTGCCGCGCAGGCCTCACCACCCCATCATACTCCCATCGCTGGCCTAGCCATCCCTCTACTCACCCACCGAGGACGGCAGATGAACCAGTAAACCCTCGTACTCCTCCGCGTGAGAAACAACTGTTGAGTCTTCCCTGGCTCCATGTCATTCCCTTCCTAGGCCTCGCCGTCGTCCACCACCCTGGTGCTCTTGGTGCGGCCTGGTCAACATGGTCAATGAACGACATCCATCGGAAGTGGACTGTATGTGGAGAGCCTGGGTCCACAGCCACACGCAAGGAAATGCCTCCTTATGACGTGTAAAATAATTATTCCTCCACCTAACAGTTAGGACCGACGGGAAGGGCTTCTGTATTTCACGAAAAAAATGCCCCCCCCCAGCTGACAGGTCGGACCCACTAGCTATATCTTCGCACGCAAGGAAGTGCCTCCTTATTACGCACAATAATGAATACCCCTGCTAGTTGGGGACCCACCATAGTGGGTGGCTGACTTATGGGCCTACTAAGGTTGATGGCCGGAGGGCCTTTGTGAACTTAGTCAATATGAACGATTCTAGCTCCAATGATCGTATGATGTCCATCCAACGGCCATAGTGCTGAAGGAAATATGCCCTAGAGGCAATAATGAAGTCATTATTTATTTCCTTATATCATGATAAATGTTTATTATTCATGCTAGAATTGTATTAACCAGAAACATAATACATGTGTGAATACATAGACAAACAGAGTGTCACTAGTATGCCTCTACTTGACTAGCTCGTTAATCAAAGATGGTTATGTTTCCTAACCATGAACAAGGAGTTGTTATTTGATTAATGGGATCACATCATTAGGTGAATGATCTGATTGACATGACCCATTCCATTAGCTTAGCACCCGATCATTTAGTTGTTGCTATTGCTTTCTTCATAACTTATACATGTTCCTATGACTATGAGATTATGCAACTCCCGTTTACCAGAGGAACACTTTGTGTGCTACCAAACGTCACAACGTAACTGGGTGATTATAAAGGAGCTCTACAGGTGTCTCCAAAGGTACATGTTGGGTTGGCGTATTTCGAGATTAGGATTTGTCACTCCGATTGTCGGAGAGGTATCTCTGGGCCCTCTCGGTAATGCACATCACTTAAGCCTTGCAAGCATTGCAACTAATGAGTTAGTTGCGGAATGATGTATTACAGAACGAGTAAAGAGACTTGCCGGTAACGAGATTGAACTAGGTATAGGATACCGACGATCGAATCTCGGGCAAGTAACATACCGATGACAAAAGGAACAACGTATGTTGTTATGCGGTCTGGCCGATAAAAGATCTTCGTAGAATATGTAGGAGCCAATATGAGCATCCAGGTTCGCTATTGGTTATTGACCGGAGACGTGTCTCGGTCATGTCTACATTATTCTCGAACCCGTAGGGTCCGCACGCTTAAGGTTACGATGATAGTTTTATTATGAGTTTATGCATTTTGATGTACCGAAGGTTGCTCGGAGTCCCGGATGTGATCACGGACATGACGAGGAGTCTCGAAATGGTTGAGACATAAAGATTGATATATTGGAAGCCTATGTTTGGATATCGGAAGTGTTCCGGGTGAAATTGGGATTTTACCGGAGTACCGGGAGGTTACCGGAACCCCGGGGAGGTATATGGGCCTTAGTGGGCCTTAGTGGAAGAACAGAAGAGGCAGCCAGGGCTGGGCCGCACGCCCCTCACCCCTAGTCCGAATAGGACAAGGAGAGAGGGGGCCGGTGCCCCCCTCCTTCTCTCTCTCTTTTCCCACCCCACGAATCCTATTCCAACTAGGAAAGGGGGGAGTCCTACTCCCAGAGGGAGTAGGACTCCTCCTGGCGCGCCACACCTTGGCCGGCCGGCCCCCTCCCTTGAACCTTTATATACGGAGGCAGGGGCACCCCTAGAGATACAAGTTGATCCACGTGATCATATTCTTAGCCGTGTGCGGTGCCCCCTTCCACCATAGTCCTCGATAATATTGTAGCGGTGCTTAGGCGAAGCCCTGCGACGGTAGTACATCAAGATCGTCACCACGCAATCGTGCTGACGGAACTCTTCCCCGACACTTTGCTGGATCGGAGTCCGGGGATCGTCATTGAGCTAAACATGTGCTAGAACTCGGAGGTGCCGTAGTTTCGGTGCTTGATCGGTCGGGCCGTGGAGACGTACGACTACATCAACCAAACGCTTCCGTTATCGATCTACAAGGGTACGTAGATCACACTCTCCCCTCTTGTTGCTATGCATCACCATGATCTTGCGTGTGCGTAGGAATTTTTTTGAAATTACTACGTTCCCCAACAGTGGCATCCGAGCCTAGGTTTTATATGTTGATGTTATATGCACGAGTAGAACACAAGTGAGTTGTGGGCGATATAAGTCATACTGATTACCAGCATGTCTTACTTTGGTTCGGCGGAATTGTTGGACGAAGCGGCCCGGACCGACATTACGCGTACGCTTACGCGAGACCGGTTCTCCCGACGTGCTTTGCACATAGGTGGCTTGCGGGTGACAGTTTCTCCAACTTTAGTTGAACCAAGTGTGGCTACGCCCGGTCCTTGCGAAGGTTAAAACAGCACCAACTTGACAAACTATCGTTGTGGTTTTGATGCGTAGGTAAGATTGGTTCTTGCTTAAGCCCGTAGCAGCCACGTAAAACTTGCAACAACAAAGTAGAGGACGTCTAACTTGTTTTTGCAGGGCATGTTGTGATGTGATATGGTCAAGACATGATGCTAAATTTTATTGTATGAGATGATCATGTTTTGTAACCGAGTTATCGGCAACTGGCAGGAGCCATATGGTTGTCGCTTTATTGTATGCAATGCAATCACGCTGTAATGCTTTACTTTATCACTAAGCGGTAGCAATAGTCGTGGAAGCACAAGCTTGGCGAGACGACAACGATGCTACGATGGAGATCAAGGTGTCGCGCCGGTGACGATGATGATCACGACGGTGCTTCGGAGATGGAGATCACAAGCACAAGATGATGATGGCCATATCATATCACTTATATTGATTGCATGTGATGTTTATCTTTTATGCATCTTATCTGGCTTTGATTGACGGTAGCATTATAAGATGATCTCTCACTAATTATCAAGAAGTGTTCTCCCTGAGTATGCACCGTTGCGAAAGTTCTTCGTGCTGAGAAACCACGTGATGATCGGGTGTGATAGGCTCTACGTTCAAATACAACGGGTGCAAAACAATTGCACACGCGGAATACTCAGGTTATACTTGACGAGCCAAGCATATACAGATATGGCCTCAGAACACGGAGACTGAAAGGTCGAGCGTCAATCATATAGTAGATATGATCAACATAGTGATGTTCACCAATGAAACTACTCCATCTCACGTGATGGTCGGACATGGTTTAGTTGATTTGGATCACGTAATCACCTAGAGGATTAGAGGGATGTCTATCTAAGTGGGAGTTCTTTAAGTAAATTAACTGAACTTAAATTTATCATGAAACTTAGTACCTGATAAGTATCTTGCTTGTTTACGCTTGATTGTAGATAGATGGCTCGTGCTGTTGTTCCATTGAATTTTAATGCGTTCCTTGAGAAAGCAAAGTTGAAAGATGATGGTAGCAATTACACGGACTGGGTCCGTAACTTGAGGATTATCCTCATTGCTGCACAGAAGAATTACGTCCTGGAAGCACCGCTGGGTGCCAGGCCTGCTGCTAGAGCAACACCAGATGTTATGAACGTCTGGCAGAGCAAAGCTGATGACTACTCAATAGTTCAGTGTGCCATGCTTTACGGCTTAGAATCGGGACTTCAACGACGTTTTGAACGTCATGGAGCATATGAGATGTTCCAGGAGTTGAAGTTAATATTTCAAGCAAATGCCCGGATTGAGAGATATGAAGTCTCCAATAAGTTCTATAGCTGCAAGATGGAGGAGAACAGTTCTGTCAGTGAGCATATACTCAAAATGTCTGGGTATAATAATCACTTGATTCAATTGGGAGTTAATCTTCCAGATGATTGCGTCATTGACAGAATTCTCCAATCACTGCCACCAAGCTACAAGAGCTTCGTGATGAACTATAATATGCAAGGGATGAATAAGACTATTCCCGAGCTCTTCGCGATGCTGAAAGCTGCGGAGGTAGAAATCAAGAAGGAGCATCAAGTGTTGATGGTCAACAAACCACTAGTTTCAAGAAAAAGGGCAAAGGGAAGAAGAAGGGGAACTTCAAAAAGAACGGCAAGCAAGTTGCTACTCAAGAGAAGAAACCCAAACCTGGACCTAAGCCTGAAACTGAGTGCTTCTACTACAAGCAGACTGCTCACTGGAAGCGGAACTGCCCCAAGTATTTTGCGGATAAGAAGGATGGCAAGGTGAACAAAGGTATATGTGATATACATGTTATTGATGTGTACCTTACTAATGCTCGCAGTAGCACCTGGGTATTTGATACTGGTTCTGTTGCTAATATTTGCAACTCGAAACAGGGACTACGGATTAAGCGAAGATTGGCTAAGGACGAGGTGACGATGCGCGTGGGAAACAGTTCCAAAGTCGATGTGATCGCAATCGGCACGCTACCTCTACATCTACCTTCGGGATTAATATTAGACCTAAATAATTGTTATTTGGTGCCAGCGTTAAGCATGAACATTATATCTGGATCTTGTTTGATGCGAGACGGTTATTCATTTAAATCAGAGAATAATGGTTGTTCTATTTATATGAGTAATATCTTTTATGGTCATGCACCCTTGAAGAGTGGTCTATTCTTATTGAATATCGATAGTAGTAACACACATATTCATAATGTTGAAGCCAAAAGATGCAGAGTTGATAATGATAGTGCAACCTATTTGTGGCACTGCCGTTTAGGTCATATCGGTATAAAGCGCATGAAGAAACTCCATACTGATGGACTTTTGGAACCACTTGATTATGAATCACTTGGTACTTGCGAACCGTGCCTCATGGGCAAGATGACTAAAACACCGTTCTCTGGTACTATGGAGAGAGCAACAGATTTGTTGGAAATCATACATATAGATGTATGTGGTCCGATGAATATTGAGGCTTGTGGCGGATATCGTTATTTTCTCACCTTCACAGATGACTTAAGCAGATATGGGTATATCTACTTAATGAAACACAAGTCTGAAACATTTGAAAAGTTCAAAGAATTTCAGAGTGAAGTAGAAAATCATCGTAACAAGAAAATAAAATTCCTACGATCTGATCGTGGAGGAGAATATTTGAGTTACGAGTTTGGTGTACATTTGAAAAATTGTGGAATAGTTTCGCAACTCACGCCACCCTGAACACCACAGCGTAATGGTGTGTCCGAACGTTGTAATAGTACTTTACTAGATATGGTGCGATCTATGATGTCTCTTACTGATTTACCGCTATCATTTTGGGGATACGCTCTAGAGACGGCCGCATTCACGTTAAATAGGGCACCATCAAAATCCGTTGAGACGACGCCTTATGAACTGTGGTTTGGCAAGAAACCAAAGTTGTCGTTTCTGAAAGTTTGGGGCTGCGATGCTTATGTGAAAAAGCTTCAACCTGATAAGCTCAAACCCAAATCGGAGAAATGTGTCTTCATAGGATATCCAAAGGAGACTATTGGATACACCTTCTATCACAGATCCGAAGGCAAGACTTTTGTTGCTAAGTTCGGAAAATTTCTAGAGAAGGAGTTTCTCTCGAAAGAAGTGAGTGGGAGGAAAGTAGAACTTGACGAGGTAACTGTACCTGCTCCCTTATTGGAAAGTAGTGCATCACAGAAACTGTTTCTGTGACACCTACACCAGTTAGTGAGGAAGCTAATGATGATGATCATGAAACTTCAGAACAAGATACTATTGAAGCTCGTAGATCAACCAGAGTAAGATCCGCGCCAGAGTGGTACGGTAATCCTATTCTGCAAGTCATGCTACTAGATCATGATGAACCTACGAACTATGAAGAAGCGATGGTGAGCCCAGATTCCGCAAAATAGCTTGAAGCCATGAAATCTGAGATGGGATCCATGTATGAGAACAAAGTGTGGACTTTGGTTGACTTGCCCGATAATCGGCAAGTGCTTGAGAATAAATGGATCTTCAAGAAGAAGACTGACGCTGACGGTAATATTACTGTCTACAAAGCTCGACTTGTCGCAAAAGGTTTTTGGCAAGTTCAAGGTATTGACTACGATGAGACCTTCTCACCCGTAGCGATGCTTAAGTCTGTCCAAATCATGTTAGCAATTGCCGCATTTTATGATTATGAAATTTGGCAGATGGATGTCAAAACTGCATTCCTGAATGGATTTCTGGAAGAAGAGTTGTATATGATGCAACCAGAAGGTTTTGTCGATCCAAAGGGAGCTAACAAAGTGTGCAAGCTCTAGCGATCCATTTATGGACTAGTGCAAGCCTCTTGGAGTTGGAATAAACGCTTTGATAGTGTGATCAAAGCATTTGGTTTTATACAGACTTTTGGAGAAGCCTGTATTTACAAGAAAGTGAGTGGGAGCTCTATAGCATTTCTGATATTATATGTAGATGACATATTACTAATTGGAAATGATATAGAATTTCTGGATAGCATAAAGGGATACTTGAATAAGAGTTTTTCAATGAAAGACCTCGGTGAAGCTGCTTACATATTAGGCATTAAGATCTATAGAGGTAGATCAAGACGCTTAATTGGACTTTCACAAAGCACATACCTTGACAAAGTTTTGAAGAAGTTCAAAATGGATCAAGCAAAGAAAGGGTTCTTGCCTGTGTTACAAGGTGTGAAGTTGAGTAAGACTCAATGCCCGACCACTGCAGAAGATAGAGAGAATATGAAAGATGTTCCCTATGCTTCAGCCATAGGCCCTATCATGTATGCAATGCTGTGTACCAGACCTGATGTGTGCCTTGCTATAAGTCTAGCAGGGAGGTACCAAAGTAATCCAGGAGTGGATCACTGGACAGCAGTCAAGAACATCCTGAAGTACCTGAAAAGGACTAAGGATATGTTTCTCGTATATGGAGGTGACAAAGAGCTCATCATAAAAGGTTACGTTGATGCAAGCTTTGACACTGATCCGGACGATTCCAAATCGCAAACCAGATACGTGTTTACATTAAACGGTGGAGCTGTCAGTTGGTGCAGTTCTAAACAAAGCGCCATGGCGGGATCTACGTGTGAAGTGGAATACATAGCTGCTTCGGAATCAGCAAATGAAGGAGTCTGGATGAAGGAGTTCATATCCGATCTAGGTGTCATACCTAGTGCATCGGGTCCAATGGAAATCTTTTGTGACAATACTGGTGCTATTGCCTTGGCAAAGGAATCTAGATTTCACAAGAGAACCAAGCACATCAAGAGACGCTTCAATTCCATCCGGGATCTAGTCTAGGTGGGAGACATAGAGATTTGCAAGATACATACGGATCTGAATGTTGCAGACCCATTGACTAAGTCTCTTCCACGAGCAAAACATGATCAGCACCAAGGCTCCATGGGAGTTAGAATCATTACTATGTAATCTAGATTATTGACTCTAGTGCAAGTGGGAGACTGAAGGAAATATGCCCTAGAGGCAATAATAAAGTCATTATTTATTTCCTTATATCATGATAAATGTTTATTATTCATGCTAGAATTGTATTAACCGGAAACGTAATACATGTGTGAATACATAGACAAACAGAGTGCCACTAGTATGCCTCTACTTGACTAGCTCGTTAATCAAAGATGGTTATGTTTCCTAACCATGAACAAGGAGTTGTTATTTGATTAACGGGATCACATCATTAGGTGAATGATCTGATTGACATGACCCATTCCATTAGCTTAGCACCCGATCATTTAGTATGTTGCTATTGCTTTCTTCATGACTTATACATGTTCCTATGACTATGAGATTATGCAACTCCCGTTTACCAGAGGAACACTTTGTGTGCTACCAAATGTCACAACGTAACTGGGTGATTATAAAGGAGCTCTACAGGTGTCTCCAAAGATACATGTTGGGTTGGCATATTTCGAGATTAGGATTTGTCACTCCGATTGTCGGAGAGGTATCTCTGGGCCCTCTCGGTAATGCACATCACTTAAGCCTTGCAAGCATTGCAACTAATGAGTTAGTTGCGGAATGATGTATTACAGAACGAGTAAAGAGACTTGCCGGTAACGAGATTGAACTAGGTATAGGATACCGACGATCGAATCTCGGGCAAGTAAAATACCGATGACAAAAGGAACAACGTATGTTGTTATGCGGTCTGACCGATAAAAGATCTTCGTAGAATATGTAGGAGCCAATATGAGCATCCAGGTTCCGCTATTGGTTATTGACCGGAGACGTGTCTCGGTCATGTCTACATTATTCTCGAACCCGTAGGGTCCGCACGCTTAAGGTTACGATGACAGTTTTATTATGAGTTTATGCATTTTGATGTACCGAAGGTTGTTCGGAGTCCCGGATGTGATCACGGACATGACGAGGAGTCTCGAAATGGTCGAGACATAAAGATTGATATATTGGAAGCCCATGTTTGGATATCGAAAGTGTTCCGGGTGAAATCGGGATTTTACTGGAGTACCGGGAGGTTACCTGAACCCCCCGGGAGGTATATGGGCCCTAGTGGGCCTTAGTGGAAGAAGAGAAGAGGCAGCCAGGGCTGGGCCGCGCGCCCCTCACCCCTAGTCTGAATAGGACAAGGAGAGAGGGGGCCGGCGCCCCCCTCCTTCTCTCTCTCTTTTCCCACCCCACGAATCCTATTCCAACTAGGAAAGGGGGGGAGTCCTACTCCCAGAGGGAGTAGGACTCCTCCTGGCGTGCCACACCTTGGCCGGCCGGCCCCCCTCCCTTGAACCTTTATATACGGAGGCAGGGGCACTCCTAGAGACACAAGTTGATCCACGTGATCATATTCTTAGCCGTGTGCGGTGCCCCCTTCCACCATAGTCCTCGATAATATTGTAGCGGTGCTTAGGCGAAGCCCTGCGACGGTAGTACATCAAGATCATCACCACGCCGTCGTGCTGACGGAACTCTTCCCCGACACTTTGCTGGATCGGAGTCCGGGGATCGTCATCGAGCTGAACATGTGCTAGAACTCGGAGGTGCCGTAGTTTCGGTGCTTGATCGGTCGGGCCGTGGAGACGTACGACTACATCAACCAAACGCTTCCGTTATCGATCTACAAGGGTACGTAGATCACACTCTCCCCTCTTGTTGCTATGCATCACCATGATCTTGCGTGTGCGTTGGAAATTTTTTGAAATTACTACGTTCCCCAACAAGTGCTTCTTCAACCTCTGGTCTTCTTACTCCAGCCGCCCAAAACAACGTCGGTCGTGTCGCCTGCTCCTGCCTCCCATGGCCGGCTGTGCTGCCGCAGAGGCCTCACCGCCCCCATACTACTCCCACCGCTGGCTAGGCCATCCTTCCACTCACCCACACCCCCTGTTATTCTGCGGCGACAGCAGCCTCACACCACAGCCGAACCAGTGAATGCTCGTACTCCTCTCTGCGTCGGCATCCACTACCGTGTCTTCCCCGGCTCCGCGTCGTCCCCTTCCTAGGCCTTGCCGTCGTCCACCGCCTTGGTGCTCTCGGCGCGGCGTGGTCAATGTGGTCAACGACCGATTTCCATCGGAAGAGTACTGTACATGGAGAGGCTGACAGCTGGGTCCACGGCCACAACCTAGTTTTTTTGTGATTTGTCAAGTAAGTCGCTTTGTCACGCCTGTTGGGCTGCAAATCTTTCAAGACGAGGAGAGCTTCATTCGGCTGGCCAAGAAAATGGCCTATCAGTAATGAGAAATGGGTTGTACATTTTTAAAACACATCAAACCGGCAATTAGTTTCAAATTTCTTTTTTTCATTTCGAGATTTTAAATTGCATTGATTTTTATGCGTGGACAATTTGTTGGATTTTATATTGATATACATTTATTTTTAAAATCAGTTTGAATGTGACTCGAAATTTCGGGTTTAAAAACAGTTCGGACCGCACCAAAATATGCAAAATTTTGTATAATGTTTTAACCGTGGCCACAATATGGGCTGTAATGCTAACAAAAAGAATATGTGCTCCAAAAAAACCTTAAGAATTAGCAAATGGGCTGTAAATTATTAGAAATAATGGCAGATCGGCTATATGATGTTTTCCACAGATTTGAGGCTTTCCTAAAAAAGGTTGACGCACAAGCAGTGACTATTGGATGTCCATCCAACGGCCGTCGTGCTTCTTCAATCTCTGCTCTTCCTGCTCCAGCTGCTCAAACAAGCGCCGGTGGGACTGCCTGCTCCCTCCTCCCTGCGGCCGGCTGTGCTGCCGCACAGGCCTCACTGCCCCACTGTACTCCCATCGCTGGCCTAGCCATCCCTCTACTCACCCACACCTACTGTTATTCTCCGGTGACGGCAGACGAACCAGTAAACCCTCGTACGGTCGTACTTCCCTCCGCTTGGGAAACAACTGCCGAGACTTCCCTGGTTCCGTGCCGTTCCCTTCTTAGGCCTCGCCGTCGTCCACCGCCCTGGTGCTCTCGGCGCGACCTGGTCAACGACCGACATCCATCTGAAGTGGACTGTACGTGGAGAGGCTGACAGCTGGGTCCACGGCCGCACGTAAGGAAATGCCTCCTTATTACGCAAAAAATAACGATTCCTCCACCTGACATCTGGGACCCACCGAAAGGGCCTCTATATTTCGCGAAAAAACGTTATCTCCGCTGACAGCTCGGATCCACCAGCTATATCTTCGCACGCAAGGAAGTGCCTCCTTATTACGCACAAAAAATGAATACTCCCCCTGCTAGCTGGGACCCAGTATAGTGGCAGGCTGACTTGTGGGCCTACTAAGTTGACGGGGACGGAGGGCTTTGTCAACTTAGTCAATATGCATGATTCTAGCTCCAGTGACCGTATGATGTCCATCCAACGGCCGTAGTGCTTCTTCACCCTCTGGTCTTCTTGCTCCAGTCGCCCAAACCAGCGTCGGTCGTGCCTCATGCTCCTGCCTCATGTGGTCGTCTGCGATGTGGTGGAGGCCTCACTCCCCCTACTACTCCCACCGCTGGCCAGGCCATCCCTCTACTCACCCACACCCCCTGTTATTCTGCGGCGACAGTAGCCTCACACCGCAGCGAACCAGTGAACCCTCATACTCATCTACGCGTGGGCATCCACTACCGCGTCTTTCCCGGCTCCGCGTCGTCCCCTTCCTAGGCCTCGTTGTTACCCACCGTCCTGGTGCTCTCGGCGTGGCATGGTCAACGTGGTCAAGGAACGGCTTCCATCAAACATGGACTGTACGTGGAGAGGCTGACAGCTAGGTCCACGGCCGCAGCAAGGAAGTGCCTCCTTATTATGCGGAAAATAATTATTCCTGCACCTGACAGCGGGGACCCACCGTACGGGCCACCGTATTTCGCGAAAAAACCTTTCCCCCTGACTACTGGGACCCACCAGCTACATCTTCGCATGCAAGGAAGTTCCTGACAGTCGGGACCCACTTGGTCGAACCGTACGTAGCGTTGTCATTCTGGTCTGGGTCAAAACGGCGAAACTGCATTGTCGTTGCCGCAAAAAAAACAACAGCGTCGTCGTCGTGTTCATGGGGAGGCAACAGAATGCGTCGTGTTCATCGGGAGGCAACGGAACGCGTGGGAGCCAACCGGCTTGGACGGAACAACCAATGGAAACGAGGCCTGGTGTCGGTGTCAAAACCGACGGATCTCGGGTAGGGGGTACCGAACTGTGCGACTAGGATTGATGGTAATAGGAGACGAGGGACACAATGTTTTACCCAGGTTCGGGCCCTCTCTATGGAGGTAATACCCTACGTCCTGCTTGATTGATCTTGATGAATATGAGTATTACAAGAGTTGATCTACCACGAGATCATAATTGACTAAACCCTAAAAGTCTAGTCTGGCTATGATTATTAATGTCATAATGATCTATCGACTAGCCTGGCCTCGGCTTATATAATGTACCGGAGGCCTAGGATAACAAGAGTCCTAGCCGAATATGTTGGTGGAGAGGAGTCCTTGCCTTGATCACCAAGTCTTGTGGAATACTCCTTGTATGCGGCATGGGCTGCCCGAAGTGGCCCATGAGTGAACCGCCATTGGGGTCCTCAGCCCGATCCACCTGGTCGGGAGACGATGTGCTGAGTACCCCCTAGTCCAGGACACCATCAATAGCCCCTTGAACCGGTCTTCAAGTTGGGGACACTCCTCGATCCTTCTGAACTGTTCTTCATCTTCGGTCATCGGTCTTGAAAACTGGTTCAACAAATCTTCTCATCTTCGATCTTGAGGATCGCCGAAGTAAATCCGAAGAGTTTACATGTTGGGTATCCGAGGACCCCTTTAAGTTTCCGGCCTTTATCAATGCCTTGTTATTTTTATGCCACGCCTCAGGTTTGAAGTTGTTCCTGGGCGGCAGTGTCCTCTTGCGTCCGAGCTCCAACGCCGGACTATATTCGAGGTATCTTTTGCAGTCGAGCACCAACGCCGGACCGCTTCCGAGCTCCAACACTGGAATGTATCCGAGCTCCAACACTGGACTATATCCGAGGTGTCATAGATCACCTTGGTTCAAAAAAGTTTAAGGAGTTTAGCCGAGCTTCATGCCGGGAATGCCCTCTATGGAGCCAGCCACTAGCGCCCGAGCTTTATGTCGAACTGCTTCTGAGGTGGTGCACCACCCCGACTGCGGGCCGATTTTTTGTCAATATTTTTTATTGGTGCAATTTATTCTCTGCCGAGATATATAGCCAGTAGCCCTCAAGGTGTGTATCGGTCTAAAGCCCGAGATGCACCTGAAGGATGACATAAGACCACTGATCCCAGTAGCCCCTGAGACTCAGGTTGATTCGCAAAATCGGCCTGAGGATCAACTCCTAGCTCGGCAGAATACTTCAGGAAAAAAAGCGGTGTGCAAAGTCCTTGAAACTCAGGTTGGGTGCGGCCGACCAACCTGAGGTTCGTAATCTCCTCAAAAACTATATTGCACTTACATTTTCTGCACTGCATTGTCAAATGCAGTAGCCCTTGAGACACTGGTCGGGTGGCAACACCAGATCAGGGGATCGATGTGCCCCTTTAATATTAGTAAATAATGAGCACAAAGCCCAGTAGCCCTCGAGCCTTAATGTGGGCACAGGTGGCCGAACTAAGGATCGATATCCATTTGACAGAAAAAATTGTTGTGTTTAACACAAACTTCTCAAAAAGAGAATAAAGATCTCTTAAAGGAGCTAGAGCCAGTGAAAGTTGGGGTCGCCAAGGTTGGCCCCAAGGGGCTTAATAGATAGGAAATCGATGCCACTTGGGATTTAGGAGAGCTTTATGTAAGTTGCTCGGTTGTCTCAGCGAGATTGTGCCCCAAAGTTTTTGAAAGATGGCCTGCAATAAATCGACTTTACTCGCATTTTATGATCCTATGTATCCAAGTATTTTACATCATTAATGCTCGGATCCGCATTGTACAAAACTTTGTTGACCGACCATCAGCTTCCACCTCCTCGGCCAATAGTCGGGGCGTGTTTGTCCTTCTTTATAAAGCCTTCATGAGAGCAAAGATTTACGACAAACAAGGCAATCCGGTCATACGGTTTGATAAACAAAGGTACGCGGAGAGATATGTTATATTAAGAAACATCTTCCAAGGAAAATAGTCCTCCTATCGGTTCCTTTCTTTGGGTCGTCATGCTTATCATGATCATGAAACCTCACCTCCGATCAGTGTGGGAAGAAAATATTGAGGATTTAACTCGGGGAAAGTTCCCGAACTCTATGGTATTAATGAACCAAAATTTTCACTTCCTCGTCGCCGACCAATGTGATCCTTTAAGATCGCTAGCTTTCGGCTTCACCCAGTCTGAGGTACTAACTCAAATGACCCGGTAGTAACAATCACAGAGGTGCTCCCTTTACCGCCTAGCCGAACAATCGGGAACGTAGGGGTAAGCACAGGAGCCAGCAACCCAGCTTGGCAAAAATCTTAAGTCAAATTGATGCATATTTATGGCTTTATAACAATGATTACGGAAGGCAGCCCTTGTATATTAAATACAAATGATGATGCTATGTTTATTTTGACTCCGTTGTGACCGTTTATCAGTTGAAAGTGGCCCATCGTTGGCTTGTACCCCTTTGTAGATGCTACCTCTTGAGCACCGCGTTGGTTTTCCCCGAAGAGGAAGGGATGATGCAGCAAAGTAGCGTAAGTATTTCCCTCAGTTTTTGAGAACCAAGGTATCAATCCAGTGGGAGGCTATGCGCGAGTCCCTCATACCTGCACAAAACAAATAAATCCTCGCAACCAACGCAAATAGGGGTTGTCAATCCCTATGAGGCCACTTACGAGAGTGAGATCTGATAGATATGATAAAGATAATATTTTTGGTATTTTTATGATAAAGATGCAAAGTAAAATAAAGGCAAAGTAAATATCAAAGTAGTAGGAGATCAATATGATAAAGATAGACCCGGGGGCCATAGGTTTCACTAGTGGCTTCTCTCGAGAACATAAGTATTCTACGGTGGGTGAAAAAATTACTATTGAGCAATTGACAGAATTGAGCATAGTTATGAGAATATCTAGGCATGATCATGTATATAGGCATCACGTCCGAGACAAGTAGACCGACTCTTGCCTGCATCTACTACTATTACTCCACTCATCTACCGCTATCCAGCATGTATCTAGAGTATTAAGTTAAAAACAGAGTAACGCCTTAAGTAAGATGACATGATGTAGAGGGATAGACTCATGCAATATGAAGAAAACCCCATCTTGTTATCCTCGATGGCAACAATACAATACGTGCCTTGCTGCCCTTACTGTCACCGGGAAAGGACACCGCAAGATTGAACCCAAAGCTAAGCACTTCTCCCATTGCAAGAAAGATCAATCTAGTAGGCCAAACCAAACTGATAATTCGAAGAGACTTGCAAAGATAACCAATCATACATAAAAGAATTCAGAGAAAATTCAAATATCATAGATAGACTTGATCATAAACCCACAATTCATCAATCTCAACAAACACACTGCAAAAAGAAGATTACATCGAATAGATCTCCACAAGAGAGGGGGAGAATATTGTATTGAGATCCAAAAAGAGAGAAGAAGTCATCTAGCTACTAACTATGGACCCATAGGTCTGAGGTAAACTGCTCACACTTCATCGGAGGGGCTATGGTGTTGATGTAGAAGCCCTCCGTGATCGATGCCCCCTCAGGCGGAGCTTCGGAACAGGCCCCAAGATGGGATCTCGTGGATATAGAAAGTTACAACGGTGGAATTAGGGTTTTGGCTCCTAGTCTGATCGTTTGGGGGTACGTGGATATATATATAGGAGGAGGAAGTACGTCGGTGGAGCAACAGGGGGCCCACGAGGGTGGGGGCGCGCCTGGTAGCATAGGGCGCACCCCCTACCTCGTGGCCTCCTGTTACGTGCCTTGACATAGGGTCCAAGTCTCCCAGGTCTTATCTGTTGAGAAAATCACGTTCCCGAAGGTTTCATTCCGTTTGGAGTTCGTTTGATATTCCTTTTCTTTGAAACCCTAAAACAGGCAAAAAACAGCAATTCTGGGCTGGGCCTCCGGTTAATAGGTTAGTCCCAAAAATAATATAAAAGTGGATAATAAAGCCCAATAATGTCTAAAATAGTAGATAATATAGCATGGAGCAATCAAAAATTATAGATACGTTGGAGACGTATCGGTAGATACTACGCAGGGTGTCTCCGCAATAACAAGACAACCCTTAGCCGACGTCTCGGTGCCCGAAGGCGATTGTGTTAGCAGAAACGAGGCAATCAGATATGCGGGCTTTATAACTTTAGTCATAGGAGCTTTAAACTGGGGAAGCTGGCTACGAGCCCCCGGTTAGTGTTCGGCAACAGCCGAGGTCAAGACGTAAACATTTCAGCCAATGTTATGAACGACCGTCAGTTAACATAGTCACTGGATCATTGACCAGTTTACGCTTATTGTGACAGTCAGTTTTCGGCTTTCTCCACTGAGGTGCTTAACCATGCAAGCTGGAAGCACAATCGCAGTGGTTCTCCCTTTGCACACCTAGCCGAACAAAGCGGAACGTAGGAGGCAAGCACAGGAGTCGGGAAACCCACCTATTTGACCGAAGACACAATTTCAAACCGATGCATATATAGCAATATCCGAGAATGTTTTTGCCGAATCTCTAAAGGTGTCCGGCGTTGCACTGCGAGAATTATCCTCGAAACACACAAATAGTTTAAAAGTTCCATAAGCTTGGAAAACCAAAAAACGTTAGTAAAAACTTGACGTCCGAACAAGATCAAGTGTTTGTTGCCAATCCGAAAATTGGAAAAAAAATGTGCTTCTGTCATGCTTTAACATGCCACATCCGATCCCGAGACTTCACGCGGGTCCGCCTACGGCTTCAAGCTCCTTATCCCAAAGGCGGAGTACTTCTCCGAGGTCAGTTTAGAAAAAGACTTTGCAACGACCAAGAAGAAACCACATTTACTATAAAACAACTCATATAAATTTTAAGAGCCCCCAAGTGACTTGGGTAAGAGAATTTTATGTATAATGATTGTATGTACCGAAGTACTTATATCATATATGTGTTCACCCGAACTTTAAACACGTCTTAACCGACCGCCGGCTTCTCCCTCTTCGGTCAAGGGCTGAAAAGTGTTATGTACTCCACCTGTCGAGAATATCGACGATGTTTCCGATAACCAAGCAACCAGGCCATAAGGCTGTAACAGACAAAGCACGCTCAGGGAACTTATGCAATATTACTGACGAAGTGTAAGAAGCATCTTCGAAGAAAATAGTACCCCCACCGATACCTTTCTTCGGTTGCTCATTGTTACTATGAGACTTGTGCAACAGATTTTTTTGTACTCATGAGTTCCGTTGTGTGCCGACCATGATTGAAAACAGTAAGAGCGCTAGCTTTCGGCTTCACCCAGTCTGTGGTACTAACTCGGATGACCCGGTAGTAACAATCACAGAGGTGCTCCCTTTACCGCCTAGCCGAACAATCGGGAACGTATGGGTAAGCACAGGAGCTAGGCAACCCAGCTTGCGAAACACTTAAGTCAAAATGGTGCATATTGTGGCGTAATACATGAACAAGGAACGAAGCCATACAAGTATAATCATATGCAAGAAGAAAGGCTTCATAAAGCAAACCCCTAAATAAACAGGGTATTTGAATTTGTGTGTCACAAACAAAGTTTTGACAAGGAATTTTGTCACAAACAACTTTTTGCCAAAAAGTATAATGCTTGGTCGAACCGAACAAAATTTAAAAACTAAAAGTTTTTGAGCATGAAAGCGACTTAGCTGGTTAATGTGCTCGGTGTTGATGGCACGATTCGGGCTTGTGGTGGGATGAAGACACCCATTGAGCTGTGACAGATCCGACAAGGTTCGCAGTCCTCGGCATGGCCGAGGTCCCAGCCTCCAAGCCCGAGGTGTCCGAGCAAGGAGTTCGGCACTCCGAGGTAGTGACACGGCTCGGCCAATGCAGGCTGGTAGAGTGACGCCGAAGTCCCCGGCGTGGGTTAATGAAGTGATGACGAAGCCCCCGGCGTGGGTTAATGAAGTGATGACGAAGCCCCCGGTCCAGCCAAGGTGACAGCACTGCCCAATCCGGATCATTTACCTGTGCACAGAAGATAGTGCAAGCTAGAGATAATAGTAATAATAATAATATTTTTTAAAAGGATGCATGATTAATAATTTATGCAAAGTGAGTAAATAAAGGAAATATGGCCCGTGCGCCGAACACTCAATGAGGTAGAACTCTCTCGGCGATGCCGAAGTCCCCAAGGCAACCAAACACGTCGGTATGGCAACACGACCAACAAGGTGATCACGCGAGCCGATTTACGCCGATTGGGACGACGGCGTCGGCTTGCCGAAGACACCACGTGACGCAGTCGAAGTCCATTACATGCACATGTAAAATAGTGCAGGCCAACAATAATAATATAAATATATAAAAATCCTCGCGTATTTAATTTGCGCAAAATAATTTATTTAAAGATATGTGGCCTGTCGTCGAACTCAATGTCCATGCAGGGCGTCGGCGTGATGCGTTAAAGGCGTGGCAAAGCCTGAATTCATAGATCGGTCCGAGTTCCGGATGCGGCGTTCACCGAACTATGTACGGAAACTGACCGAACCACCACGCGACCGTCGTTAATGCGGCCAACATTTGATAGACCTGTGTACAGATGATGGAACAAACCAGAGTAATGATTCCTTGGGAAAAATAAACCCAAACAAGCAAAAGTTGATGGGATTAATAGCACCTAGTTTATTTGTTGTAGTCCGAAGAAAAGTGACTCCCAAAATTCGGACTCGGTCCGCATACCCACTGCCCGATGGGCGGTGAAGCGATGGCATGGCGAAGCTGGTAAAGGTGGCTCACCGAGGCAAAGCCCCCGGTCCAGCTAACATGACGAAGCTAATCAGCTGACGACGCCGAAGTCTCCGGAGTAGGTTGATGAAGGGATGGTGAAGCCCCCGGTCCGGATGAGGAGACGGAGCAGGTCGATAAGGAGATATTGCAGCTGCCATGTCAGCCAAGGTGTTGAAGTAGTTCGGCGTGATGGACATCGGCTCGATGAAGCAACGGTGCAGCCATGACGATGCAGGTCGTAACTTGTGACGTGATCAATGCTGGCTTGATGAAGTGACCGTGCGGCGATGCCGCTGTGCCCGCTCCGTGTAATCCGTGGGGCGGTGATGTTGGTGATGATTTACCCTTCGCGATGCCGAACTCTTGTTCGGCTTGCCGAGATGATGATCCGAAGAAGTTGAGCTCGGCTCAACAAAGCGACGACGTGTCTAACGCAGGTTGGCAGCCGTGGAGCAACGTTGTTGGGCTGGTTTGACACCGGCGCGATGGTGAAGATCATATTGAAAAAGACTTTAAAATTAGCGGGGTGTGTTTGGGAACAAAACACAATACCCCATACAAAACTTCCTTCAAAAAGAATGTCCGAAATCCTGTTCATAAAAAAGATGAACTCGGGTCGAATTCGTTCTCGTGCAGAAAACAGATCTGAAAAGTGATGCACTAATCGGAAGGTTCCTGGAGTTTGGACGGTCGGATCAAGCTGAAAGTTTGAGGGGTGGTAGATATGGGAATTCTGCAGCAGATGAACGGTTGGATCTTCCAAAGGACCTCCAAGCTGGGCTCTGGAGACCACGCCCTAAACTCCTCCAAATTCCATCCAGATTTGACAGGGCTCCGGTATATCGTAGATTGCTAGAAATTCCTCCATCGGAACTCGACGAAATTTTCCAGGGTTGTTGTAGACTCAATTCCGCACAATTCCAACGAAGCAATTGTTAAAATGACGCTCGAGGAGGCAGTGGCAGCGGATAGAAGTTCGCTGTCCAGAAAAACAGCACGGTCGCCCGAGGGCAATGTTGACGTTGAGCCCCCGAGCTCCATGGATGATTCCTCCATGATCTTGATAGAGATCGGAGTTGATATTGATGAAGGCCCTCATCTGAACATGATGATTGGAGGTAGGTCACAGTCCTCGGTCAAGGCAAGGTGACCAGTCAAGGCGGTGACGAAGATGCCGATGTCGCAGATGATCTGCAGGCGAGCCATTGATCCTTTTGCCGATCACACAACGGAACTCTCAATGAAAGCATCATTGTCGGTGTAAAAACCGGCGAATCTCGGGTAGGGGGTCCCGAACTGTGCGACTAGGATCGATAGTAATAGGAGACGAGGGACACAATGTTTTACCCAGGTTCGGGCCCTCTCTATGGAGGTAATACCCTACGTCCTGCTTGATTGATCTTGATGAATATGAGTATTAAAAGAGTTGATCTACCACGAGATCGTAATGACTAAACCCTAAAAGTCTAGCCTGGCTATGATTATTAATGTCATAATGATCTATCGACTAGCCAGGCCTTGGCTTATATAATGTACCGGAGGCCTAGGATAACAAGAGTCCTAGCCGAATACGTTGGTGGAGAGGAGTCCTTGTCTTGATCACCAAGTCTTGTGGAATACTCCTTGTATGCGGCATGGGCTGCCCGAAGTGGCCCATGAGTGAACCGCCATTGGGGTCCTCGGCCCGATCCACCTGGTCGGGAGACGATGTGCTGAGTACCCCCTAGTCCAGGACACCATCAATAGCCCCTTGAACCGGTCTTCAAGTTGGGGACACTCCTCGATCCTTCCGAACTGTTCTTCATCTTCGGTCATCGGTCTTGAAAACTGGTTCAACAAATCTTCTCATCTTCGATCTTGAGGATCGCCGAAGTAAATCCGAAGAGTTTACATGTTGGGTATCCGAGGACCCCTTTAAGTTTCCGGCCTTTATCAATGCCTTGTTATTTTTATGCCACACCTCAGGTTTGAAGTTGTTCCTGGGCGGCAGTGTCCTCTTGCGTCCGACCCCCTCCAGCCTCCATGGGCTACTGTTCATCCATCGTCGACCTCCTCCAGCCTCCACCTACGACTGTTCATCCATGGGCTCCTGTTCATCTAGCCTCCACCGCGCGCTACTCCACCGGCTACTGTTCAACCAGCCCTCTCCATGGGCTCATGTTCAACCACCCCTCCATGGCCTACTGTTCATCCAGCCCTCCACCGTCTACTGTTTGTCCAGCCCTCCACGGGGTGGTCCTGTTCATCCAGCCCTCCATGATGTCCTGCTCATCCAGCCCCAACCGGCTCGATCGATAGGGGTTCTGCTCATCTAGAGGCAACACCACGGGGTCCTGTTCATCCACCCCCATCGAGAACTGTTCATCCAACCCTCCTAGCAACGCTCACTTTTCATCCCGTGGCAACATCGATCGGCTTCAGTTAGCAGCAGTAGCGAAGGCATCGCTCGATTGGGTTTAGTTAACAGCCATCGATCGATCGCTCGGGTTCAGTAACGCGTAGCCTGCAGTGCAATCACTTGGGTTCAGTAGGCGAACGCCTCGCTCGGGTTCAGCTAGAGCCCAACGCCTCGCACCCACACGTGTGCGTGTACGAGAGAAACACGCAAACCTCTGTGCATCGCTCGGCCCCGACCACCCACCGTAACCAGGAACACCCTGATATTTTCCTCGCCCTCGCTTCTACCATGATTTTTTCCGTCATGGACGGCCGAAAGAATGTCATGCAGCTGCGTCTCCGGCCCGCCCAGGACAAAAAGCCCATTTTTCTGTCATGATTTTTTGTCATAGAAGTAGGAGCCCACCACATCTATGATGATACCGCGTTTTGTCACAATAATCGTCATAGAAGTGTCATAAGTATGACAAAAAAATTCGTTCGGCCCAAAATGTCATGGATGTGTCTTTTTTGTAGTGGTGGGGGGCCCAGAGCCAAGAGTGGACCAAGGACTCCCGGAGATTGCTTCTCAGGAGGGCTCGTCGTCGGCACCGAAGGGACCCTGAGGAGCCGACGTCAGGAAAGGACGCAACACGCGGGAAGTCACGAGGATAAGGTACTTACTCGTCTATGGCTATGTATCTCCTCTGCTTCAATGGCGGTAGGCGTCAACACTACAGCTCGGAGGCCCTTTCCTCTTGCGGAGTGCTTCAAGGTTCAGGCGAAGCCGGATGAGGTCTGGGTCGTGGCTGTCGGCAGCTGGGGCTCTCAGCGAAGCCTCGGGGGCTACCGTCTCAGGAGCGCCAGGCCGCACCAGCTCCCCAGCCGCTACCTCAGGACCACTTGCCCGGGCTTCAAGGGATGTCGCCTCAGGAGCGTTGGGCTGCACCAGCTCTCCAACGGCCACCTCAGGAGTGCTCACCGAAGCCTCGGGGGCGACTGCCTCAGGGGCACCTATCGCCGCCAGCTCCTCAGCAGTCGCCCCAGCAGTACCCAGCAGCGCTCACCCCCTGCATTCATGTCTGGGGTGCGCATTGCAGGGTCGACAAGCAAGGGAGCCACGAAGATGGGGTTCTCACGAGGTCCTACAAGGCCTATGGGGCACATCCCCCATTCATCAAAAAGGGGCATCTGCTTCATGAAGTCCTCCTTGTTCGAGCATTGGTACAGGAGGCAGCCCTCCTCCGGAAATGCGGCTGGCCCTGGGTAGCCCATTAGAAGCTCGAGCACCGAGCGCAGCGTCTTGGAAGGAAGAGCAATCACCTGAAGCCTCATGTGATCCTCGCTACCAGTGAAGGCCCACATTTGGTGAGAATGGCGCTGAAGCAGAGCGATGCGCCATCGAATGAACTCCTTCACCACCATCGGCGCCGTCACCCCAAGCTTCTTCAACCTGGTCAGCCGGCGCCCGACATGGGCAAGCCGAGGGTCGACGAGCTTCACGTGCCCCCAGCCGGAGCTGGGAATGGCCGGCACTTGCGAAAGCAGCAGCAAGGGGTTGAGCACACCGGCGTCCATGAACACTCACTGCTTCCGGAATCCACTTACAACCGGCGAAAGCTCGAACTTGATGCCCGAGCTGGCTGTCGCCTCTATGACCTCAAAGGCCATGCACCCCGATCGCTGGCGGGCGTCAACCAGGTGAAGCGAGAAGAAATGGCGAAACAAGGCCACGGAGGGGGGCGATGCCCACCATGGCCTCGTAGAGGAAGGCGAAGATGGCAAGGAGGATGATGGATTGAGGATCCAGATGCAGCGCATGGACTTGGTAATGCGAGAGTATGGCATTGAAGAAATCGGAGAAAGTGAGGATCAGGCCAGCCAAGAGGGCGTGAAGATGGATGGGGATCTCAGTGGCTGCCATGTCTACCATGGACCGGGAAGTAGGCCAGACCACCATCGTCTTCCACTCATTTGAATCAGTGGCGAGGTCCGGACGGACCTTGTCCAGCCCCTCTTGGTTGACCACCATCGACCGCTAGGATCGGCACCGGCGACAAATCCAGGAAAAGAACCGATGTTTCTCGGGAAGGTGAAGGAGCCAAGGGTGAGCATGGCAAGCAATGAAAGCGGGGCAGCATTGGCAACGGGTGGCAGCCGAGCCTGGAGAATATCAAGGCTGCATGGGGAAGTGGGGGCACCCATGTCCCGTCAAGCGCCACACGTCTATCAAGGCCACATGTGATTGGGGCCCGCGACGCTCCTCACTTTCCCTTTGGCTTCGCCTCGAAGCCAAGTTCGAGCGTGCCTTGAGCCCGGGGGCTACTGTCGGCGTTCTAGGAACGAGGGTACCCAGACTTGCCTACCTGCGTCCCACGGAGTGGCTCCATCAATGTCCTGGTATGGCCTAGCTTCAGCAGCAAACAACTCAAGACCCTCACGAGGGGCCATGCCTCGCGAGGCAGACGATACCAAGACCTCCACGTGGAGCGGTCTCCTCAGGCTGGCTCCCGAGGAGCGGAGATATCTATGCAAGGCTCACCTCACAAGGTTCGGATGATGTGAGCCATGATGACCAAGGCCAAGCGGATGCCAGCGGGCACAATGTACTAGTTTCCTTTTTGGTGCTAAGGAGGCAAGCGCAGGCGTGGAGTCCCGAGGGATCAAGCAAAGGTTTCCATTCTGGTGCAATAAGACCAAGACCGCCAGGACGGCAGGACGGAGGACATTGCTGAGCCCACCACGGCATCACCACCAGAGGCTTTTGCAGGTGAAGACTACTTTTGTTAGGATAGCATGTACTAGTTGTCTCCCTTCAAATTTGGCTATTGTGGGATCCCTTCCCGCCTTCATTTGGGAAGAGGACCAAGGCCACTATAAATAGGACCTAGCCACCACCATAGAGGGACGGATCATTCAGGTCATCCTCACACCCACCAGCTCATCGAGCTCAAGAACACCCCTCCTCCTGATGTTGTTCTCCACTGTACTAGTTCATCCTCAGCCCATCGAGGCCAATCCACCAGAAAGCAGGAGTAGGGTTTTACACCCCAAGGTGGCCCGAACCTGGGTAAACTATTGCGTCTCTTTCCGATTCGGTTCGTCGAGCTAGGCCGTGAGATCAGCGAGTGGGTAGACTAGGGAGGACGAGTTCTTCGCACGCACCCCAGAGTTCGAACCTCTCAAGGGTATGCGGAACCCGAAATCTGACAAATACTCCTCTGATTATGAACATGAATATGCTTTATGAGTAGTTACATTTGTTCATGAGGACATGGGAGAAGTCTTGTTATAAGTAATCATGTGAATTTGGTATTCGTTCGATATTTTGATGAGATGTATGTTGTCTTTCCTCTAGTGGTGTTATGTGAACATCGACGACATGACACTTCACCATGATTTGGGCCTAGGGGAAGGCATTGGGAAGTAATAAGTAGATGATGGGTTGCTAGAGTGACAGAAGCTTAAACCCTAGTTTATGCATTGCTTCGTAAGGGGCTGATTTGGATCCATATGTTTCATGCTATGGTTAGGTTTACCTTAATCTTTCTTTCATAGTTGCGGATGCTTGCGAGAGGGGTTAATCATAAGTGGGAGGCTTGTCCAAGGAAGGGCAACGCCCAAGCACCGGTCCACCCACATATCAAATTATCAAAGTAACGAACGCGAATCATATGAGCATGATGAAAACTAACTTGACAGTAATTCCCATGTGTCCTCGGGAGTGCTTTGCTTTATATAAGAGTTCATCCAGGCTTGTCCTTTGCTATAAAAAGTATTGGGCCACCTTGCTGCACCTTATTTACTTTTTTTACTTGTTACCCGTTACGAATTATCTTATCACACAACTATCTGTTGTCGATAATTTCAGTGCTTGCAGAGAATACCTTGCTGAAAACCGCTTGTCATTTCCTTCTGCTCCTCATTGGGTTCGACACTCTAACTTATTGAAAGGACTATGATATATCCCCTATAGTTGTGGGTCATCAAGACTCTTTTCTGGCACCGTTGTCGGGGAGTGAAGCGCCTTTGGTAAGTGGAATTTGGTAAGGAAACATTTATATAGTGTGCTGAAATTTACTGTCACTTGTTACTATGGAAAATAATCCTTTGAGGGGCTTGGTTGGGGTGTCTTCACCCTGACTGGAAGAGCAAAGAGTTGCTCCTCAACCTACTGCACCTACTGAAAATATATATTATGAAATTCCTTGGGGTATGATAGAGAAACTGCTAGCTAATCCTTATGCAGGAGATGAAACATTACATCCTGATATGCACCTAATCTATGTGGATGAAGTTTGTGGATTATTTAAGCTTGTAGGTATGCCCGAGGATGTAGCCAAGAAGAAGGTCTTCCCTTTATCTTTGAAGGGAAAGGCATTGACATGGTATAGGCTATGTGATGATATTGGATCATGGAACTACAACCGATTGAAATTGGAATTTCATCAGAAGTTTTATCCTATGCATCTAGTTCATCGTGATCAGAATTATATATATAATTTTTGGCCTCGTGAAGGAGAAAGTATCGCTCAAGCTTGGGGGAGGCTTAAGTCAATGTTATATTCATGCCCCAATCATGAGCTCTTAAGAGAAATTATTATTCAAAAAAATTATGCTCGAATTTCTCATAATGATCGATCCATGCTCGATTCTTCTTGTACTGGTTCTTTTATGAAGAAGGATATTGAATTCAAATGGGATTTATTGGAAAGAATTAAACGCAACTCTAAAGATTGAGAACTCGACGAAGGTAAGGAGCCAGGTATTGAAAGTGTGTTATATCGACTAGAGGGGGTGAATATGCGATTTTTAGAAACTCGTCACTGAGGAATTTCTATGTGAGGAAATTCCTAAGTCACGAACAACTAGCAGGGAAATAAGTACTCGGATGCAAGCGTAATAGAGTATTAACACAATCATCATGATGAAATGAAAACAAGCATAGAGTACAAGAAGCGTATAAATAGGATAAGCAGGCTGAAGACAAAGTGACTGAAGAATTAGGATTGAGGAAATTGAGAAAGTCTTCAGTCAAAGTCTTCAAACAGTAACGATCAAGTTCATCAACACATGAATGAGGAAATAGAACCAGTAGCTTGGTGAAGACGATGATTTGGTAGACCAGTTCCAACTGCTGTGACAGTCGTACGTCTGGTTGGAGCGGCTAGCTATTTAAACCTGAGGACACACAGTCCCGGACACACAGTCCTCACCATATTCTCCTTGAGCTAAGGTCACACAGACCTCACCCAATCACTCGTGGTAAGTATTCAGGTGACTTCCAAACCTTCACAGACTTAGTGACTCGGTGATTCACAATTTCCTCTTGGATACTCTAGACCATGACGCCTAACCGTCTGGAGGATGCACAGTCCTCAAAGGTAACAAGCGTCGGTTCCACACAGGAACAATCTCTTCAGTGATGCTCAATCACTTTGGGATTGTAGGTGTTTGGGTTTGGGTTTTTCCTCACTTGATGATTTTCGCTCAAAGTCCTCGGACGATGGGATGCTCTCAATGACAAGTGTCAGTTTCTCTCGGAGTAGCCAACTAGCTAGTGGTTGTAGGGGTGGCTATTTATAACCTAGGGAGCAGCCCGACATGATAATACATAAATTCCCTTCAATGATATGACCGTTAGGTGAGTATATATTTTGGGACAGCTGGCGCGTAGCACAGCAATGGTTGGAAATTTGAGTACCAAATTCCTCAGGGCTATCATGTTCCTCACTTGTAGGCAATCCGCACTGGCGAATTCCTAACTCCTCAATCAGAACAAATTCCTCAGAGACCAGAAGATCTTCGTCTTTGTCACTAAAGAAATTGACTGAACTGTGTGAGATTTCCAATGGCTTCACTCGAAAGGATTGGGTAGGTGTAGGATTTTGAGATGAGCATAACTTGGAAAGTTCTCCTTAGTTTTACCTCGACCCCCTTAACAGTACGGTGTTTCCTATGACTCAAGAAGGAGAAAATGAAACTACAAAAACAAAAGTCTTCACACTTCATAATCCTCATATGAATATCGAAGTCTTCAAGGTCACACCAATTTCCTCACTATCAAAGTCTTCAAGAAAATCGAAGTCTTCAACTGAAGACATTCATTTTCAGGGGGCGACTTTCATCGTAAATATCAAACTCCTCATAGACTTATAGACCTGTGTACACTCACAAATGCATTAGTCCCTTAACCTATAAGTATTCAATACACCAAAATCACTAAGGGACACTAGATGCACTTACAATCTCCCCCTTTTTGGTGATTGATGACAACATAAGTTAAGTTTTCAACGGGGATAAACATATGAAGTGTAAATACTGACATTGAGGAATTTGATTCACTACTACAGGATGATCCAAACGTGACACTTTGATCAGAGACCCTTCGACGAAACTGTGTGCGATGCCATAATCGCAAACGGTGGTGTAAAAGAACCGTCAAAAATGGTGCAAAGCGTTTGTGATGACGGATGCATCAACCACGGTTTAGATTTTAGTTGCGTGTGTGATGCAGGGCATACAGTTCAGTTCAATTAGTTGTTTGTGATGAGGAGGAACAAAAGAAACGGGCAGCCATATGAAGGTGTGTGCGATATACATCATACTGTTCACTAGGATGAACTGTGTGTGATTACGCAACACAATGGAAACGGTTCAACTGAACAAGATGTGTGTGATACGCGGCAAACAGGTCTATAATCAGAAATGTGTGCGAAGACAAATAATAACATAGACGATTGCTGCTAATAAGCCGTGTGATTTGCTCTGTCTACAGAAGAATAACATGTATATATATAACTGAAATAAACGTCCAATTACATAAGTGACTATACAGATCATCCGCACACACCTCAATAAACAATTGCATGCATTCTAAAGTAGGAGAAATGATCGTCTAGTCATCTACTTCTTGTGACGCTCCCGCCACTGCTCTGTGGCTCGATCCCTCGTCTGGGACAGGAAGAAGGCAGTTCCTCATTTCAACGATTCGCCTGTACATCTCGTAGCTTGTGTACGCGTCTTTGGCCGCATACTTGACATGTTCTTCATCCAGTATCTCATGCCAAACACTGTGCCAGGCGTTCTTGTCCTTCTTTCTCTCTTCCTTCATCTTCGTGCAGTAGGGGTCGATGATGGCCGAGGCGAGGTCAACCAGGGAGTTCAGTTTTTTGTTGTCGCTCCCCCAGACCTGGTAGTGGTGTTGGATGTTGACAAGATTCAGGCATTTCAAGCCCGAAACCTTGAGCGCTTTTAGATCGTTGGTGGTGTCCATTGTAGCGAAACTGTAGTCGGAGCTGTTGATAAATCTGGAGAAACGCTCGCAAGGCCTTGTGGCCAGGTGGTTGTGGTAGATGAGGACATCATGTTGCACACACAACTGGGCGACGACAACCTTCGGATCGTGCCCAGCATGACCCATGGTGTACTCGAGGTCGAAGCCGACCACTTGGTACTTGTCCTCGGCAAGGAACTGCTCCATAGTTTGGATGGAGCTCTCCATCGAGACCGGATCGTTCATGTACACCATCGAGAGAGCCTTCCCCCTCATGTGGGTGTCCACAATGTGTTGCATGGTGAACTGCCCGCCGTTGTCGTCATCGGCCGCTGGGAGCGCCATTGGAGCCACGGGGAGCGCCATTGAAACCGCTGGATGTCCTCTCTATATGTGTCCTCGTGGGTGTGCTTATTGTGTCGTGTGAGACGAGAGATGAAGGTAAATGGCCACAGGAATAAAAGGGGGCCGGGCGGCGTGGATTCTCGGCGCGTCCGCATGGCAGTTTTTGCAGCGGGTAACTGCATCGTCGCGTCGTGCCCGGCACAACCGCATGCACACGAACGTGTGTGATCGTGCGCTGGCCCCAAACACTGGCAGCACGCGTGGAGGGACGAGGGCAGTGCACCCAGAGGGACGTGAGAGCAGAGCGCACGCGATGGGACGCGAGCAGAGCGCGCCGCAGCTGTCTAAACTGCAAGCAACCACACACATAGAGTAGTTGAACATGCAGGAAATGGTCGCCTACAAGCCGGCCAACAGTTGCGTCACTGCGTAGAGAGCGGCCGTGTGCTACTACCTCAGTCTAGTCTATAGTCCCCTTTATATTCTGTGCTATACTTTGCCCTCAAATTTAACCAACAAAATGTTTATGCATGTTATAAAAATTATATAATTGAAAACTATGTTCAAATACGAATCCAACTATATAATCTTTCGTGACATGCATTCATATTTTATTAGTTAAATCATACTTATAAACTAGGACCGGAGTATAGTAGGTAATTAAATCGCAAACGTTTTTTTATTAACCGTATGTGTACATGGCCTTTCGTCCTCCACTCGCACGACTTGTCACCCTGCTGTCGCAGATGGCTTACAGCACAAGCTTGCGCAGCGCGCGGCGACGTTCTTTTGGCCAAACAGTGCCGCCAATGAATTGTCGGTGAGCCCATTCCCGCGCAACCTCGCAGGTTCCCGCGCAAGCTTCCCGCCCGACTCAGTGAATCCCCCAAAATCCCAATGCTTACCGGCCGGCTATATAAACCCTCATGGCCGACAAGTCCTGCGTCGCATTTTCCCTTCCCTTCCTATAGCTTATCTCGTCTGCTTCTCCCACAATCGCCAATGGCACCGGTCCATGGTCGTCGCTCAGCCACTCCGCCATCATCAGAGGACAGTTCTAGCTGGGAGGCTACCTCGCGACGGCGGCGCAGTCCCTGACGTAGTGTAGTGCGTGTGGCGTCCTTGTTGGGTGTGCGTGGAAAACCCACCACACGCTCCGCCGCCACTGCCCGTCGGCAGCTGTTGCCGGCCGCCGTTGCCGCCACACCACCATCGGAAGTCAAGGCCATCTCCTGCTCCGCCGCTGCGGCCCGAAGGCGGGAGGTGGCCGTCATGGCCGCTACCCCACTGCCCGCCATGGTGGCCATCTCCCGCTCCGCCACCGCGGCCCGAAGGTGAGAGGTGGTGGTCATGGCCGCCACCCAATCGTTGGTCGATGTGGCCGCCAGCCCACCATCGACCGTCGGGGTCATCACCCGCTCCGCCACCGCCGCCCGAAGTCGGGAGGTGGAGGTGGATGCCAGCACGTGCGTCAGCGATCTTGCGCGCTACACCGAGTTCCTACGGGACGAGGAGGAGCGCCTCGTCGAGCATGCAAAGAGCCTTACCACCGCCGTGGCCGCGGCCGCGGTACACGCTGCCTCAGAGGCGAGAAATGAGGAGATCTACGAGGTGAACCACCACTTCGAAAGGGGTCGTCTGGAGCGGCAGAGGGCGTTTGAGGTGAGCGTCGCTGAAGCTGCAGCAGTGGTAGGCACCGTATTGCAGTTGTCCAGCTCGTCGGTAGGCTCCTCCTCCTCTGCCTCTTACTGAGCGCGCTCGGCAGAGGAGAGGCAGCTAGAAGTAGTACAAAGCCCCTCTGTAGTAGTAGTATTTAGGGGCAATTTTGTTCAGTTCATCTGACTATAGATGTGGTGGAGCTGTACAACGTACTTAAAATTAGCTAGTATATATAGTTGAACTAGCTATTTCAGTACGTGGTTGGCAACAATTGGGGAAAAGTTTGGTCGGTTCAGCTGTCGAGTTGAACTATTTGTATAAATTAAGAACGTCTGCTTAATTACTAAATTTTAGTTGCAAAAATTAGATACTGCTAGTGATTTTTAGCTTCATATTTTGACAAATGGCAGTATTACAAGGTTGACAAATGGCAATGTTACTAGATCAACAAATGTAAATTTTTCCAGTTTGACAAATGGCAACATACCCAATATGACAGATGCAAATCTTACCAAATTGTTTGTAAGTGGTTGCACACGGGTCATCCAAAAGAACCGTTTGCGTTGAACGGTGTTCTATCTAAAGCATCTGCGAACAAGAGCCGCAAAAATCCTGCTCGACACATTTTCCCTTGGCTTCCTGGGGAAGTTCCCGGTTTGCATACGGGTGTTCTAATTAAAATGTTTGCGATGAGTATTTTATATTTAAAAACCATTGACGTTTTTTATAAAAGATAATCGTTTGATAAGTCTGTACATTCAGAGAGAAAAACGCTCAAACCATATCTTTCATTCAGTCATACTACGAATTTATATTCATATGATCGAGATACAGTATTAAACCCAAGAAAAAAACTATTTCCGGCAGCGGCGGAGGCGGCATGCCGCGCCGTTGTTGTCGTTGTCGTCCTCTGGGACGCCGTTGTTGAAGTTTTCAATGCATCACCGAATGTTCTTCACTTGTAAATCAAACATCATGTCGTCCCGGGATCGACGGGCGGGGCACGGGAGGACGGCAGTTGGCGGCGCTGAGGGGTAGTGTTCGACGGCGGCGTCCCATGTCGCTGAGGGGGGCGTGCGCACGGAGAGTAAGGCGGGTGGTCATGAAAGTCAAAGGGCCCGCTTCCTAGTGAGCCTGCGCAGCGTACAGCTCGCATGCTTCCCGGTGAGCCTGCGCATTCAAGGATAGCTTGCATGCCTCTCGGTCAGCCTCCGCACCGGACTGCGCTGGCACGCCTCCCGTTCAGTCAAGGTCAAGCAACTGTCCGCATGGCACCTCCTACAGCCATTAAAATCAAGACATGTGGCGTCACATGAATGGTTAACAGAACACACACGGTTTGAATTATACAAATGTTTGAGATATTAAAGTGGCAGCTATTTTTTCAAAATGGCTTTGTTGGCTATCATTATTCGAGTGCGCCTTCTCTCAAAATGGACACGAAAAATACCACAGCATGTCGGGTGCCATTCCATGATAGCATGCCAAGTTTCATGAATTTCAGACGAGTTTTGGATTTACTAGAATTTAAAAATAAAGTATCTCAACGTTTTGTTGGCAATCAACGGTGCCCTGGTGTTTGAAATTCATTCTCATTTCTCGCATGGGACCTAAGCATGCACCCAAGGACACAAATTTGATTTTTCAACCAATTTATATGCACTGGAGCAGGTGCATGTAGTTCAAATTTGAATCATGCATATAAATGCATTGAAAACTCAGTTAATGCATAAAAATGTCCAAACGAATCCCGAAAAAGCACAAAAATTGACACAACACTCATGTTGTTCTATGTTGACACGAGATTTTTGTTGAAAGCAATAACAGGCAATGGATATCATTTCATCCCCAAAGGTGGGACGTTCCCTACCGAAACCATCATGCTTGTTGTGAGAAGCTCTGGTTTGTGAGACGCATATACCCAAACCTGCCCCAAATGGGACAAAAATTTTACCATGGCATGTTGATGCCGCTCCATGATAGCATGCCAAGTTTCATGAATTTAAGATGAGTTTTGGATTTACTGGAATTTAAATACCAGGTAGTTTTGCCGGCAATCAATGGTGCCCTGGTGTTTGAACTTCATTCCCATTTCTTGCATGGGACCTAAGCATGCACCCAAGGACACATATTTGATTTTTCAACCAATTTATATGCACTGGAGCATGTGCATGTAGTTCAAATTTGAATTATGCACATAAATGCATTGAAAACTCAGCTAATCCATAAATATTTCCAAACAAACCCCGAAAAATCACAAAAATTGACACAACACTCCTGTTGTTCTATGTTGACACGAGAATTTTTTTGAAAGCAATAAGAGGCAATGGATATCGTTTCATCCCCAAAGGTGGGACATTCCCTACTGAAACCATCATGGTTGTTGTGAGAAGCTCTGGTTTGTGAGAAGCATATACCCAAACATGCCCCAAATGGGACAAAAAATTTACCACGCCATGTTGATGCCGCTCCATGATAGCATGCCAAGTTTCATGAATTTCAGACGAGATTTGGATTTACTAGAATTTAAAAACTAGGTATCTCAATGTTTGCGGCCGAGTGACGGTGGTAGGGTGCTTGACATTCATTCCCATTTCTTGCATGGGACCTAAGCATGCAACCAAGAACACATATTTGAATTTTTCAACCAATTTATATGCATTAGAGCATGTGCATGTAGTTCAAATTTGAATTATGCACATAAATGCATTGAAAACTCAATTAATGCATAAAAATGTCCAGACGAACCCCGAAAAATCCCAAAAATTAACAGAACACTCCTATTGTTCTATGTTGACACTAGGAAAGAATTTGAAATCGAGAAGAGGCAATGGATATCTTTTTGTCTAGAAAGGTGAAATGTTCCCTACCGAAACCACCAGGCTTGTTGTGAGAAGCATATACCGAAACCTGCCCCAAATGGGACAATAAATTTAACACGGCATGTTGATGCGGCTCCATGATAGCATGCCAAGTTTCATAAATTTCAGACGAGCTTTTGATTTACTAGAATTTAAAAACCAGGTATCTCAATGTTTGCGGCCGACTGATTGTGGCAGGGTGCCTGACATTCATTCCCATTTCTTGCATGGGACCTAAGCATGCAACCAAGGACATAGATTTGAATTTTGAACCAATTTATATGCATTAGAGCATGTGCATGTAGTTCAAATTTTAATTATGCACATAAATGCATTGAAAACTCAATTAATGCATAAAAATATCCAAACGAAATCCGAAAAATCACAAAAATTGACACAACACTCCTGTTGTTCTATGTTGACATGAGAAAATTTTTGAAAGCAATAAGAGGCAATGGATATCGTTTCATCCCCAAAGGTGGGACATTCCCTACCGAAACCATCATGGTTGTTGTGAGAAGCTCTGGTTTTTGAGAAGCATATCCCCAAACCTGCCCCAAATGGGACAAAAAATTTGCCACGGCATGTTGATGCCGCTCCATGACAACATGCTAAGTTTCATGAATTTCAGACGATCTTTGGATTTACTAGAATTTAAAAACCGGGTATCTCAATGTTTGCGGCCGAGTGACGGTGGCAGGGTGTTTGACATTCATTCCCATTTCTTGCATGGGACCTAAGCAGGCAACCAAGGACACAAATTTAAATTTTCAACTAATTTATATGCATTAGAGCATGCGCCTATAGTTCAAATTTGAATTATGCACATGAATGCATAGAAAACTCAGTTAATGTATAAAAATGTCCAAGCGAACCCCGAAAAATCCCAAAAATTGACACGACACTCCTGTTGTTCTATGTTGA
Source organism: Triticum aestivum (assembly GCF_018294505.1). Lineage (NCBI taxonomy): Eukaryota > Viridiplantae > Streptophyta > Magnoliopsida > Poales > Poaceae > Triticum > Triticum aestivum. The sequence goes on from NC_057812.1 coordinate 266,994,955, forward strand.
CACTAGGAAAAAATTTGAAATCGAGAAGAGGCAATGTATATCGTTTCGTCCAGAAAGGTGAAACGTTCCCTATCGAAACCATCACACTTGTTGTGAGAAGCTCTGATTTATGAGAAGTTTATCCCAAACCTGCCCCAAATGGGACAATTTTTTTACCACGGCATGTTGATGCAGCTCCATGATAGCATGCCAAGTTTTATGAATTTCGAACGAATTTTGGATTTACTAGAATTACAAAAGCAAGTACGTCGATGTTTGCCGGAGAGCCACAGTGCTATGGTGGTCGAATTTCATCCCCATTTCTTGCATGGGATATAAGCATAAACTCATGGACACATATATGATTTTACAACCCATGTTGGTGCACCAGAGCATGTGCATGTAGTTTAATTTTGAATTGTGCACCTGAAATGGCTAGAAAACCAATTTAATGTATAAAATTTTCAAACAAACCCTGAATAATTCCAATTCTTTTACGACACACATATAGTTGTATGTTCACTGCTGATAAAAGGTCTAGCAATTCAAATACCATCCATTGTCGCTGTGACCCCATTATGTAATTCAAATCAAGATGAAAAATCAAGTAGATCACACACAGTTTATTATCACCAACTGTGGTGAGATGCAGCACAAAATATCATGGAGCACCGTTGGTGTATAGTACGCCTATGGCTTACACGAGAAGGTGCATCGGCTACAGTCCACAGCCGACGTCTCAAGCACACTAGCTCGCTCCCCAAATATCAATTCACTGTTCAATCGTCGCCGGTGAAAGATGGGCACGTGGACCCGCATCGTGAGGGCAACTTCGGTGGCCCACTCCAGCGAGAGCGTGGCCGCAGCCGCCATGCGCATGCTAACAAGGTGCATGAGCACGACCGCAATCTGCGACCGGCCGGCCAAGGTAGCCCAAACGGTTGTTGTTGCTTCTCAGGTGGCGGCAGCAACATCTGCCTCGGGGAGAGCAATTGGTGAGAGCGGCACAACAGCTAATCGTTCCGTAGCGGCGGCCTTAGCCCTGATGGATGTCGCCCATGACCATGTCGAGGTCGCTCACGCCCAGCTCGTGGGGGTCACCGCACAAATCGAACGAGGCTTCTCCGACAATGGTCGGCAACCCACGACCGAAGAGCTGGCAATCTCCAAGAGTGTTCGAGCAGCCGTCTGTTCCACCGCCGCATACCTTGCACCGACGGAGCCCGTCCAAGCCCAGATCGCGGCCGCCCACGCCCAGCTCGTGGCGGCCTTTATCCAAAGAGATGGCGGATGCGGATGGCGAGATGATTGCCGAGTATGTTGCGATGGATGCCATGGAGTCCCTTCCCCAGGAGACTGTCGAGCGCGAGCTGGACATGGAGGCGGCGACGGAGATCGACGAGCACCAGTCGTAGTAGTACTCTTTGTTTTGTTTAATTAAGAGCGTCGGTCTTTAATTTGTTAGAGTAATGTTTAGGTCAGCTAGCTCTGTTTAATTGCTGAACTTGCTCGATTAAGAAGTGTGGGTGTGTTGTAGTCTCCTTTGTGTACCCAAATTATGCAATGACGTGGATGACCACTGTAACCATGGAAATTTGAACCAAAATTTTTGATGTTCAAACTCATCACACATGGGTTAAGCTATCCGAATCATTTGTGATGTTCACATATCGTACACGGTTCTGAATAAGGGATCGTGTCTCATGAAACTTTGCACGCCAGTTTTTTCGCTAAAGCGATTCCAAATTTTAGGCTTCCGCGGAAATATCTACCACCCCACCCCTCCCCCTTACCAAAAGCTACATTTTCCCTGTTTCCGCCTTCCTTTCCAAGTTGAAACCTTCACTCCTTGCTTGTAGTGCCGCCTCTTCGCTGGCGACCCTCCTGTTGGGGAACGTAGTAATTTCAAAAAAATTCCTACACACACGCAAGATCATTGTGATGCATAGCAACGAGGGGAGAGTGTGATCTACGTACCTTGTAGATAGACAACGGAAGCGTTTGGTTGATGTAGTCGTACGTCTCCACGGCCCGACCGATCAAGCATCGAAACTACGGCACCTCCGAGTTCTAGCACACGTTCAGCTCGATGACGATCCCCGGACTCCGATCCAGCAAAGTGTCGGGGAAGAGTTCCGTCAGCACGACGGCGTGGTGACGATCTTGATGTACTACTGTCGCAGGGCTTCGCCTAAGCACCGCTACAATATTATCGAGGACTATGGTGGAAGGGGGCACCGCACACGGCTAAGAATATGATCACATGGATCAACTTATGTTCATGGGGTGCCCCTTGCCTCACTATATAAAGGTTCAAGGGGGGAGGCCGGCCGGCCATCATAGGGCGCGCTAGGAGGAGTCATACTCCCTCTGGGAGTAGGACTTCTCCCCCAATCCCAGTTGGAATAGGATTCGCAAGGTGGAAAATAGAGAGAGAGAGAAAGGAGGGCGGCGCCGACCCCCTCTCTCCTTGTCCTATTCGTACTAGGGGGGAGGGGCGCGTGGCCCAACCCTGGCCACCTCTTCTCTTCTTCCATTAGGGCCCACTAAGGCCCATATAGCTCCTGGGGGGTTCCGGTAACCTCCCGGTACTCCGGTAAAATCCCGATTTCACCCGGAACACTTCCGATATCCAAACATAGGCTTCCAATATATAAATCTTTATGTCTCGACCATTTCGAGACTCCTCGTCATGTCCGTGATCACATCCGGGACTCCGAACAACCTTCGGTACATCAAAATGCATAAACTCATAATATAACTGTCATCGTAACCTTAAGCGTGCGGACCCTACGGGTTCGAGAACAATGTAGACATGACCGAGACATGTCTCCGGTCAATAACCAATAGCGGAACCTGGATGCTCATATTGGCTCCTACATATTCTACGAAGATCTTTATCGGTCAGACCGCATAACAACATACGTTGTTCCCTTTGTCATCGGTATGTTACTTACCCGAGATTCGATCGTCGGTATCTCAATACCTAGTTTAATCTCGTTACCGGCAAGTCTCTTTACTTGTTCTGTAATACATCATCCCGTAACTAACTCATTAGTTGCAATGCTTGCAAGGCTTTAAGTGATGTGCATTACCGAGAGGGCCCAGAGATACCTCTCCGACAGTAGGAGTGACAAATCTTAATCTCGAAATACGCCAACCCAACATGTACCTTTGGAGACACCTGTAGAGATCCTTTATAATCACCCAGTTACGTTGTGACGTTTGGTAGCACACAAAGTGTTCCTCTGGTAAACAGGAGTTGCATAATCTCATAGTCATAGGAACATGTATAAGTCATGAAGAAAGCAATAGCAACATACTAAACGATCGGGTGCTAAGCTAATGGAATGGGTCATGTCAATCAGATCATTCACTTAATGATGTGATCCCGTTAATCAAAAAACAACTCCTTGTTCATGGTTAGGAAACATAACCATCTTTGATTAACGAGCTAGTCAAGTAGAGGCATACTAGTGACACTCTGTTTGTCTGTATTCACACATGTATTATGTTTCCGGTTAATACAATTCTAGAATGAATAATAAACATTTATCATGATATAAGGAAATAAATAATAACTTTATTATTGCCTCTAGGGCATATTTCCTTCAGTCTCCCACTTGCACTAGAGTCAATAATCTAGATTACACAACAATGATTCTAACACCCATGGAGCCTTGGTGCTGATCATGTTTTGCTCATGGAAGAGGCTTAGTCAATGGGTCTGCAACATTCAGATCCGTATGTATCTTGCAAATCTCTATGTCTCCCACCTGGACTAGATCCTGGATGGAATTGAAGCGTCTCTTGATGTGCTTGGTTCTCTTGTGAAATCTGGATTCCTTTGCCAAGGCAATTGCACCAGTATTGTCACAAAAGATTTTCATTGGACCCGATGCACTAGGTATGACACCTAGATCGGATATGAACTCCTTCATCCAGACTCCTCCATTTGCTGCTTCCGAAGCAGCTATGTATTCCGCTTCACACGTAGATCCCGCCACGACGCTTTGTTTAGAACTGCACCAACTGACGGCTGCACCGTTTAATGTAAACACGTATCCGATTTGCGAGTTAGAATCATCCGGATCAGTGTCAAAGCTTGCATCAACGTAACCGTTTACGATGAGCTCTTTGTCACCTCCATATACGAGAAACATATCCTTAGTCCTTTTCAGGTACTTCAGGATGTTCTTGACTGCTGTCCAGTGATCCACTCCTGGATTACTTTGGTACCTCCCTGCTAGACTTATAGCAAGGCACACATCAGGTCTGGTACACAGCATTGCATACATGATAGAGCCTATGGCTGAAGCATAGGGAACATCTTTCATATTCTCTCTATCTTCTGCAGTGGTCGGGCATTGAGTCTTACTCAACTTCACACCTTGTAACACAGGCAAGAACCCTTTCTTTGCTTGATCCATTTTGAACTTCTTCAAAACTTTGTCAAGGTATGTGCTTTGTGAAAGTCCAACTAAGCATCTTGATCTATCTCTATAGATCTTAATGCCTAATATGTAAGCAGCTTCACCGAGGTCTTTCATTGCAAAAATCTTATTCAAGTATCCCTTTATGCTATCCAGAAATTCTATATCATTTCCAATTAGTAATATGTCATCTACATATAATATCAGAAATGCTATAGAGCTCCCACTCACTTTCTTGTAAATACAGGCTTCTCCAAAAGTCTGTATAAAACCAAATGCTTTGATCACACTATCAAAGCGTTTATTCCAACTCCGAGAGGCTTGCACCAGTCCATAAATGGATCGCTGGAGCTTGCACACTTTGTTAGCTCCCTTTGGATCGACAAAACCTTCTGGTTGCATCATATACAACTCTTCTTCCAGAAATCCATTCAGGAATGTAGTTTTGACATCCATCTGCCAAATTTCATAATCATAAAATGCGGCAATTGCTAACATGATTCGGACAGACTTAAGCATCGCTACGGGTGAGAAGGTCTCATCGTAGTCAATACCTTGAACTTGACGAAAACCTTTTGCGATAAGTCGAGCTTTGTAGACAGTAATATTACCGTCAGCGTCAGTCTTCTTCTTGAAGATCCATTTATTCTCAATTGCTTGCCGATCATCGGGCAAGTCAACCAAAGTCCACACTTTGTTCTCATACATGGATCCCATCTCAGATTTCATGGCTTCAAGCCATTTTGCGGAATCTGGGCTCACCATCGCTTCTTCATAGTTCGTAGGTTCATCATGATCTAGTAGCATGACTTGCAGAACAGGATTACCGTACCACTCTGGCGCGGATCTTACCCTGGTTGATCTACGAGGTTCAGTAGTATCTTGTTCTGAAGTTTCATGATCATCATCATTAGCTTCCTCACTAACTGGTGTAGGTGTCACAGAAACAGTTTTCTGTGATGCACTACTTTCCAATAAGGGAGCAGGTACATTTACCTCGTCAAGTTCTACTTTCCTCCCACTCACTTCTTCGAGAGAAACTCCTTCTCTAGAAAGTTTCCGAACTTAGCAACAAAAGTCTTGCCTTCGGATTTGTGATAGAAGGTGTATCCAATAGTCTCCTTTGGATATCCTATGAAGACACATTTCTCCGATTTGGGTTCGAGCTTATCAGGTTGAAGCTTTTTCACATAAGCATCGCAGCCCCAAACTTTCAGAAATGACAACTTTGGTTTCTTGCCAAACCACAGTTCATAAGGCGTTGTCTCAACGGATTTTGATGGTGCCCTATTTAACGTGAATGCGGCCGTCTCTAGAGCGTATCCCCAAAACGATAGCGGTAAATCAGTAAGAGACATCATAGATCGCACCATATCTAGTAAAGTACGATTACGACGTTCGGACACACCATTACGCTGTGGTGTTCCGGGTGGCGTGAGTTGCGAAACTATTCCACAATTTTTCAAATGTACACAAAACTCGTAACTCAAATATTCTCCTCCACGATCAGATCGTAGGAATTTTATTTTCTTGTTACGATGATTTTCTACTTCACTTTGAAATTCTTTGAACTTTTCAAAAGTTTCATACTTGTGTTTCATTAAGTAGATATACCCATATCTGCTTAAGTCATCTGTGAAGGTGAGAAAATAACGATATCCGCCACGAGCCTCAATATTCATCGGACCACATACATCTGTATGTATGATTTCTAACAAATCTGTTGCTCTCTCCATAGTACCGGAGAACGGTGTTTTAGTCATCTTGCCCATGAGGCACGGTTCGCAAGTACCAAGTGATTCATAATCAAGTGGTTCCAAAAGTCCATCAGTATGGAGTCTCTTCATGCGCTTTACACCGATATGACCTAAACGGCAGTGCCACAAATAGGTTGCACTATCATTATCAACTCTGCATATTTTGGCTTCAACATTATGAATATGTGTGTTACTACTATCGAGATTCAATAAGAATAGACCACTCTTCAAGGGTGCATGACCATAAAAGATATTACTCATATAAATAGAACAACCATTATTCTCTGATTTAAATGAATAACCGTCTCGCATCAAACAAGATCCAGATATAATGTTCATGCTTAACGCTGGCACCAAATAACAATTATTTAGGTCTAATATTAATCCCGAAGGTAGATGTAGAGGTAGCGTGTCGACTGCGATCACATCGACTTTGGAACCGTTTCCCACGTGCATCGTCACCTCGTCCTTAGCCAATCTTCGCTTAATCCGTAGTCCCTGTTTCGAGTTGCAAATATTAGCAACAGAACCAGTATCAAATACCCAGGTGCTACTGCGAGCTTTAGTAAGGTACACATCAATAACATGTATATCACATATACCTTTGTTCACCTTGCCATCCTTCTTATCCGCCAAATACTTGGGACAGTTCCGCTTCCAGTGACCAGTCTGCTTGCAGTAGAAGCACTCAGTTTCAGGCATAGGTCCAGGTTTGGGTTTCTTCTCTTGAGTAGCAACTTGCTTGCTGTTCTTTTTGAAGTTCCCCTTCTTCTTCCCTTTGCCCTTTTTCTTGAAACTAGTGGTCTTGTTGACCATCAACACTTGATGCTCCTTCTTGATTTCTACCTCCGCAGCTTTCAGCATCGCGAAGAGCTCGGGAATAGTCTTATTCATCCCTTGCATATTATAGTTCATCACGAAGCTCTTGTAGCTTGGTGGCAGTGATTGGAGAATTCTGTCAATGACGCAATCATCTGGAAGATTAACTCCCAATTGAATCAAGTGATTATTATACCCAGACATTTTGAGTATATGCTCACTGATAGAACTGTTCTCCTCCATCTTACAGCTATAGAACTTATTGGAGACTTCATATCTCTCAACCCGGGCATTTGCTTGAAATATTAACTTCAACTCCTGGAACATCTCATATGCTCCATGACGTTCAAAACGTCGTTGAAGTCCCGATTCTAAGCCGTAAAGCATGGCACACTGAACTATTGAGTAGTCATCAGCTTTGCTCTGCCAGACGTTCATAACATCCGGCGTTGCTCCAGCAGCAGGCCTGGCACCTAGCGGTGCTTCCAGGACGTAATTCTTCTATGCAGCAATGAGGATAATCCTCAAGTTACGGACCCAGTCCGTGTAATTGCTACCATCATCTTTCAACTTTGCTTTCTCAAGGAACGCATTAAAATTCAACGGAACAACAACACGAGCCATCTATCTACAATCAAGCATAAACAAGCAAGATACTTATCAGGTACTAAGTTTCATGATAAATTTAAGTTCAGTTAATTTACTTAAAGAACTCCCACTTACATAGACATCCCTCTAATCCTCTAAGTGATTACGTGATCCAAATCAACTAAACCATGTCCGATCATCACGTGAGATGGAGTAGTTTCATTGGTGAACATCACTATGTTGATCATATCTACTATATGATTCACGCTCGACCTTTCGGTCTCCGTGTTCCGAGGCCATATCTGTATATGCTTGGCTCGTCAAGTATAACCTGAGTATTCCGCGTGTGCAACTGTTTTGCACCCGTTGTATTTGAACGTAGAGCCTATCACACCCGATCATCACGTGGTGTCTAAGCACGAAGAACTTTCGCAACGGTGCATACTCAGGGAGAACACTTCTTGATAATTAGTGAGAGATCATCTTATAATGCTACCGTCAATCAAAGCAAGATAAGATGCATAAAAGATAAACATCACATGCAATCAATATAAGTGATGTGATATGATATGGCCATCATCATCTTGTGCTTGTGATCTCCATCTCCGAAGCACCGTCGTGATCACCATCGTCACTGGCGTGACACCTTGATCTCCATCGTAGCATCGTTGTCGTCTCGCCAAGCTTGTGCTTCCACGACTATCGCTACCGCTTAGTGATAAAGTAAAGCATTACATCGCGATTGCATTGCATACAATAAAGCGACAACCATATGGCCCCTGCCAGTTGCCGATAACTCGGTTACAAAACATGATCATCTCATACAATAAAATTTAGCATCATGTCTTGACCATATCACATCACAACATGCCCTGCAAAAACAAGTTAGACGTCCTCTACTTTGTTGTTGCAAGTTTTACGTGGCTGCTACGGGCTTAAGCAAGAACTAATCTTACCTACGCATCAAAACCACAACGATAGTTTGTCAAGTTGGTGCTGTTTTAACCTTCGCAAGGACCGGGCGTAGCCACACTTGGTTCAACTAAAGTTGGAGAAACTGTCACCCGCAAGCCACCTATGTGCAAAGCACGTCGGGAGAACCGGTCTCGTGTAAGCGTACGCGTAATGTCGGTCTGGGCCACTTCGTCCAACAATAGCGCCGAACCAAAGTATGACATGCTGGTAAGCAGTATGACTTATATCGCCCACAACTCACTTGTGTTCTACTCGTGCATATAACATCAACATATAAAACCTAGGCTCGGATGCCACTATTGGGGAACATAGTAATTTCAAAAAATTTCCTACGCACACGCAAGATCATGGTGATGCATAGCAATGAGGGGAGAGTGTGATCTACGTACCTTGTAGATCGACAACGGAAGCGTTTGGTTGATGTAGTCGTACGTCTCCACGGCCCGACCGATCAAGCACCGAAACTACGGCACCTCCGAGTTCTAGCACACGTTCAGCTCGATGACGATCCCCGGACTCCGATCTAGCAAAGTGTCGGGGAAGAGTCCGTCAGCATGACGGCGTGGTGACGATCTTGATGTACTACTGTTGCAGGGCTTCGCCTAAGCACCGCTACAATATTATCGAGGACTATGGTGGAAGGGGGCACCGCACACGGCTAAGAATATGATCATGTGGATCAACTTATGTTCATGGGGTGCCCCTTGCCTCAGTATATAAAGGTTCAAGGGGGGAGGCCGGCCGACCATCATAGGGCGCGCCAGGAGGAGTCCTACTCCCTCCGGGAGTAGGACTTCTCCCCCAATCCTAGTTGGAATAGGATTCGCAAGGTGGAAAAGAGAGAGAGAGAGAAAGGAGGGGGGCGCCGGCCCCCTCTCTCCTTGTCCTATTCGGACTAGGGGGGAGGGGCACGTGTCCCAACCCTGGCCGCCTCTTCTCTTCTTCCACTAGGGCCCACTAAGGCCCATATAGCTCCCGGGGGGTTCCGGTAACCTCCCAGTACTCCGGTAAAATCCCGATTTCACCTGAAACACTTCCGATATCCAAACATAGGCTTCCAATATATAAATCTTTATGTATCGACCATTTCGAGACTCCTCGTCATGTCCGTGATCACATCCGGGACTCCGAACAACCTTCGGTACATCAAAATGCATAAACTCATAATATAACTGTCATCGTAACCTTAAGCGTGCGGACCCTATGGGTTCGAGAACAATGTAGACATGACTGAGACATATCTCCGATCAATAACCAATAGCGGAACCTGGATGCTCATATTGGCTCCTACATATTCTACGAAGATCTTTATCGGTCAGACCGCATAACAACATACGTTGTTCCCTTTGTCATCGGTATGTTACTTACCCGAGATTCGGTCGTCGGTATCTCAATACCTAGTTCAATCTCGTTACCGGCAAGTCTCTTTGCTCGTTCTGTAATACATCATCCCGCAACTAACTCATTAGTTGCAATGCTTGCAAGGCTTTAAGTGATGTGCATTACCGAGAGGGCCCAGAGATACCTCTCCGACAGTCGGAGTGACAAATCCTAATCTCGAAATACGCCAACCCAACATGTACCTTTGGAGACACCTGTAGAGCTCCTTTATAATCACCCAGTTACGTTTTGACGTTTGGTAGCACACAAAGTGTTCCTCTGGTAAACGGGAGTTGCATAATATCATAGTCATAGGAACATGTATAAGTCATGAAGAAAGCAATAGCAACATACTAAACGATCAGGTGCTAAGCTAATGGAATGGGTCATGTCAATCAGATCATTCACTTAATGATGTGATCCCGTTAATCAAATAACAACTCATTGTTCATGGTTAGGAAACATAACCATCTTTGATTAACGAGCTAGTCAAGTAGAGGCATACTAGTGACACTCTGTTTGTCTATGTATTCACACATGTATTATGTTTCCGGTTAATACAATTCTAGCATGAATAATAAACATTTATCATGATATAAGGAAATAAATAATAACTTTATTATTGCCTCTAGGGCATATTTCCTTCACCTCCTTCACGCTGCTTGGCCTCGTCTATCCAGGCAGGTAATCCACACCAACCCATCCTCCTCCTCCTTCCACATCTGACATGCCCCGACCGCCGACGCGAGCGTGGCACCTTCCACCCAAATCACCGACCCCTCCACCAAATAAGCGCCGCCCTAAGCCATGGTGCATGCAGTATAGCCAGGATCTCAAGGAGCATTTGGCAGCGGAGAAGCAAATCACGGCCGCACGTGCGGATGAGGTTGTGATGGCTGTCATTCGTGCCGACCCTCAGATCTTGGAGGAGCACCTTGCCATTTGCTAGCTACGCCGGTTAAGCATGCTCGGTTTACCCATTGCATGTGTTGCGCCTACCTTTCCTTCACAAATTCTAGTGAATTGTGCTATCTAATTTTACCATGCAATCTGTTGCTCTAGTGTATATGTTCTATATGTCGTGCAGTGTGGTGGTCACTTATTAACTATTTTGTTAATTAGTTGACGTCTTCGGTTAACTGTTTGGTTCAATTCTGTAAATGTGATGTGCAATTCTTCAGGCTGCAATTTTGTATTGTCTTCCACGTGAGAAATAAATCGAAATTATCTTTACAAAATACATGATAAACGAATACAATTGCTATATTTCCAAGTTGTCAAGCATGCTTGGTTTGGTTATACATTGTGCAATGTGGTGCTCAGTTAATGTTTGGTTCATTTGTATTGTGGTGTTTAGTTAACTGTTTGGTTCAATTCTGCAATGCGATGTTCAATAGTTGTGGGTGCATTCTGTTATTGTATACCAGATGAGGAATAAATTGAATTTGGCTGTAGTAAATACATGAGAAACAAATACAATTGCTATATTTCCAAGTTGTTAAGCATGCTTGGTTTGGTTAACTATCTGATCTTCTATTAGGAGTATGCTATATTGTGCAATGTGGTGCTCATTTAATGTTTGGTTCATTTGTTGTGGTGTTCAATTAACTGCTTGGTTCAATTCTGCAATGCGATGTCCAATTGTTGTGGGTAGAATTTTGTTATTGTTGTGCATGTGAGGAATAAATCGAATTTGGCTGCACTTAATACATGAGAAACATATACAAGTGCTATATTTCCTAGTTCTTAATCATGCTTGGTTTGGATAAATGGTTTTCCATGTGGCTTAAATTAATCTGATGAATTTGCAATGTGCTTATTTTTCATTAACATATTTCACTGATAGCATGTGAACCCTTACTTAACCTGATGACTAACTACCTTATATGTGTTGCAGGGAAACAATGGAAAGCACTGAGGTTTACAATCGAGGTTAGCATGTGCATGGTCCGTTGTCTAATAGCATATGATGGAGTCTTCGAGTCTACCTTCAGTTGCACCAGCTTGGCCTCCTCTCTAGAAGCAGCTCTATCGCTAGTCGTCTTCTTGCGAAGCGGGTATTGAACATGAGGGTCCCGCACAACTGAACTTAATAGTGATGAATACTGCAACGTGTCTGTGTCTTCTCCACCATGTGCGGCCTCTTCTCCCCTGCCATGTCTGGCGCCCTCTTCTTAGGGTCCATCAGTCATCTCTTCGTCTAGCCCCATGTCGTTATCGGATGCCCCGTTGATGTCCTCATCATCATCTTCATTTATCCACCAAATATAGCCGTCCATGAAACCATGAATGCATGTGCACCTTTAAACGGCCACCCTTAAAGGGGTCGAGCCATACTCCTTCTCTGCATTTTTTACACAGACATAAAATCGCCTTCAGGTTATTTCATACATTTCATCCATCGCAGATCGCAAGTGTATATCCACCATCCTTCCACTAACCTTCATGATCGCCTGCGCGGTATAAGCAAAAGAATTATGACCATGCATGCATGCATGCATGTATCAAATTGATACAAAATTTGGCATGACCTTCCCTAAAAATAGGACATATCAAGTTTGTCCGAAATCCGCCGAAACGGAAATAAATCAACATTTCAGTAAAACATAGACAACTCATGTCACACACAATTCGGCAAATACCCATAGACAACCCATGCCACGCAAAATTACATCATATCGCACAATTCGATCATATCACCCAATTCAGCCATATAAACCACAATTCAATCAGATATATCGCAAAGTTCGGTCATATCACACAAATTCCATTTTTGCACACAACACTACTTTTTACTCACCTATCTCGATATGGAGCACGGTGATGAGGCCTAGAGGGATCGAAGTGGACAAAGATAATTAATGCTCTCCTTCTTCATTGAGAAGATCAGCTCAGTCTTGATGCTCAAGGGAGTTGTGGACATGAGGGCCCCGATGACCTTGGGCAACGACGCCAGGATCTGGAGCTCCCCCGGATCTGGAGGAGCACACCGAGAACCACTTGGAAGCGTTGGACTTGCCCATCGTCGCTGCCAGTGGTGGAGATTTGCGGGTTTGGGAGAGAACATGTGGTGGCTTGGTGGTGTAAGGCTTGCTTCCGCGGTCGGGCGACTTAAATAGCCGAGGCAGGCGGATTGGCGTTGCTTCAATGCGGGCAGCAACTGAAGTAGGCTTCTCAGTCGCCGCGTCGGGGTGAATGCCGTGTCAATTAGCCGACATGAATATGGGTAAGCGGTCGCCCAGTCATGTCTGCTCTGACCGGCATGAATGCAAGGCGAAGGGTTCCAGAGCGAAGTAAGAGAGGGGAGTTTTAGGTGGGTCGATGTTATCAGAGTCCAACGTGACGGACGTCCGCAAACCTTTTCTTGTGGGTTTGGGAGAGGACAGGTGGCGGCTTGGTGGTGAAGAGCTTGCATCCGCGGTCGCGTGACTTAAATAGCCGGGGCAGGCGGATTGGCACTGCTTCAATGCGGGCAACGACCGGAGTAGTCTTCTCAGTCACTGCACCGGGGTGAATACCATGTCGATCAGCCGACATAGAATGTGGGTAAGTGGTCGCTCAGTCACGTCCGCTCTGACCAGCATGAATGCAGGGCGGGGGGTTCTAGAGCAGAGAAAGAGCGAGGAGTTTTAGGTGGGTCCATGTTATCGGAGTCCAGCGTGATGGACGTCCGCAAACCTTCCTAGTTTGATGTCGGTTCGCGAGATTTCGAAGGTTCAGACCAGTTAAGACAAATTTATTGACCGTCATTGGATAGCAAAACTGTCTGAATCTCTTCTGTTCGAAACATTTGCGGACGATTTGACAGGGAAAAAAAGATTGACAGGCGACGCTCCCCCATGCGTTTCGGCTTTCTTTTGGTGCCGCCGCGTGGGTCCGTGTGGCCCGTTCAAAGATTCCTAGGCCCGCCGTGCATCGGTGCATGACAGATGGATATGCTTGATGATGCTACCAGTAACTGACAGCTGCTCGTACTAGTACCAGATGACAGCAATATCACTTGGTACTACCGAGTCCCGACCCATTCCTAATATGCTGCAACATTCATTTGGATTTATGAGAGTACGTACATCGTATTTTCCGGAGGGAGGATTAGGACCGATCCTTTGGCATGAAAGACGGTCTCATCCATGAGGTTAAGGGCCATTCTTGTTTCTAAACGAAACATATGACTAGATTTGTCACGAGTCCGACAACAACCCCCTGCTTGTTGGGAACAAAAAAGATGGAGCCAGCAAACGAGGGAGGAGATGGATGGTTTATTTTGATCCCCTGGTGTGGTGTGCAGGAACTGAGAAAGCGAGTGGCATCCCGTTCGTGTCACTGTCACTACTAACGCGGTCATGGCCTCCGCAAGATTGTTAAACTTTGCAATCAATGTTACTCAGACGCATACGACTCTGCAAGTTAAGGCAAACACAAAAGCACGATGGCTTTCAGTAGGTACACAGCCTCCTGTAGAACACACTTGCATACGTACAGGTGCAGTTGTAGGGAGTCAACGCTGCTGGCTTGTCAACCTTTTCCTCCTGCAGCCGCATCATTTCATGCCCTGGATTGATTTATTGGCTCACAGATCAAGGGTCGCCACCACGAAATGCAAAATCAGTCACCTCCCGCTCTGTTCTTTTCCTTCTTCACCGCCAGGGCTTTGGGCTCGCACGTAACTTTGTGTCACTTTTCATGTCTAGGTTATCTATGTGTAGGAGTAGTATAACCCCATGATATAGTAACACCACAGTACTTTCGCTTTTTGTTCTCTTCATTATATAAGCAGGCTGTCTATGTGTAGCTAGGATACCCCGGAGAGTTTGAGCAGAAAATGCTACCTGGTACAGACAGAGAATAGGAAGAAACGATAGTAAACAGTGCCGATCACCACATACAGTTTGGGCCAAAACATGCAACAAAGCTTATATATATACCGGAAGCAAACACTAATACTCCTCCAATCCATATTATTTGTCACTCAAATGGATGTATCTGAACAACAAGTAATATGGATCAGGAGGAGTATGAGATTTAATAATAAAAAGGAAAAGACACGGCCCCGAGCAACCATTCCAGTTCCATCATTCAGCTGTCCTGACCTTGCTCATTTGAGTCTAGGCGAGAGGCAAAGCTAGAAACAACTATGGAAAACATAAAAAGCAGGCAACATGAATAAAAGTGGAGTGACTGAAACATAAAACCCAAGGAACATAATTCGTGAGCAAGAAAGGCATGAAAGCTAGTAATTCTGTAGTACAGGAAGAGATATCACCAATTCTAGAAATGCCCATCGTGTAGAAACAAACATGAAAACTTGGGCAAGATGACATGCCTTCCTATATACACCCTCAAATCCCAAATATAAGACGTTTTGGGAGTTCAATTTAAACTGCCAAAATGTCTTATATTTAGAAACAGGGAGGTATACATGCTAATGAGATAATGGACAGCACCCAGGCATCAACCTGGAGCATGTCCCAATTCAAAGAGTTAAAAACAAAAGAAACTGATTGCTGAGATGAAGCATTATGATGCAGAGGAGTAAATAATTCAGGGAAAAACAAGAACCACGATTAGTCACGATATGCAGAGGGTCTTCTCAACAGTCAACCACAATGTTAAATCGTTGTGCTAGAGTACACTTACAATAAGGAAAACTTCGAATTTGAGGGCAGTGACAAGTAAAGCATGCTCTGATTACGCCCCAAGAACACACAAGTTCCCTCTTGTAAGGCCGCCTTTGGCAGCATGCAGGAGCAACACAACTACACGGTTCTAGACAACGTTTTCTCAACCTGAATTCATGGGAAAAATCAACCTTGGTGTTTCATCAGCCAGAGATCACTTTGGGTAGAGAATATCATAGTGACCAGGCCGGTAGAGCAGAGTAATGTAAGGTTTCTCCTCAGCCGGATTTAATCCCATTGCAGCATCACCTTCAGAGGAATTGGCTGCAGGAATGAAATCATGGTGGTTCACACTTAGATTGCCTGTGTCACAGGAGCTTCGGTCCAGGTACATCACGCGGATTGGCACCCCTAACGCATCTGACAGAGCAATAATGTGCACATGGTCGCTTTCCTCGCCCATTGGCTCCACAGAAGACTTGCAAAACTGCAATGCGATTTACAAATCAGGGTCAGTCCCTCGACTGCATATCTATGGACAGCAGACAACTTAACTGAAGCTTAATTAAAGCATGTAGGATAGCACCACACAAACACAGGTGAATACATCATCTCTTGTCCTAACATGGCTAAAACCAAGGAATAGGAAAACATAGGATAATACATTATGGGAAGTTAAATTCTACAGGAATTCAAATGATGGCACAAAGTAGAACTTGTTCAGCTACACCACAGGATAAGAACATGAACTTTCTCGAAAGGTTAGGTGTTTGCCATAGTTGTCTTATAAACAAAGGGAAAATTCTTTTGGAACTAGATGCAAAATAGTCGATATGGAAAATTCCTATGGTTACCAATCCTCCAAATCAAAAGGCTCCATATGAAATATTCATAAGGAATAAAATCCTCCAAAATTCCTCATCACAGAGGCCTATCCCTCGAAGAATAATCCACTGCTTACAGAGCTGCTAATTCTGTCCTACTCACATGATATCTAGTGTTGGCTTTGTGTAATAATTCTAAAGGAAACTGGCCCTGTACTCCTGTAGGAATACTGCCTACGGACACAAACACCATACCTAACGAATGGTTAAAAACCCATACTAAATGGCATACTATAATCACAGCAGTCAACCTGTTTAGCAGCATTTAAGGCTGGGGTATGGAGTGAAACTATTGCAAGAACACTCTTGATTCCCATAATTCACATGAAATGCAAAACGACAACTCCCAATCAAATAGACTTACACAACAAACAGGACAGTGCATTACATGTTGACAAGGGGTATATACATGACTACTGGTACAATGTCTATGTTCCCACGACCCAGTGTTGCATACAAGAACAAAACAAAGAAGCTAACCTGAACCACGGTCGAATTTGTCAAGCCAGAAATAAATGGTTCAAAGAACTCAGCCCTCCTTTGAATTTCACCAGAGGTAACAAACCTAAAGAACATGACAACTAAAGAAGACACAATAAGAAAATAGTGTTATCATAGTCAAGAAAGATACGTACATCATAAATATCTGATTGTACAAACCATAATCAGAAGTCGTTTGATCCCTGGTTCTTTCTAGAAGTTCTTCAGGCCTAAGGATACAAGAAAACAAAACAGATTCACCACAAAAGCAAAACTCTGATAATGGCCATGCCATACAATGTGAACAGTTAAAAAATGCCTCTTCCAACAACACTTATTTCCTTTTGTTCACATGAGATTATACCTTAAGGAGACAAACACAAGTATAGAATATTTACCCAATAGAAGTTTCGTGTCCCTGCAGAACATTTTGCAGCTCCTCAATGAACATCTGAGGATAACAATGGAGAAAAATATTCAGCAAGGACTAAGGAGGCAAATTATGAGTCCAGGGAGTATTTAACAAAACAATAATTCTATTGTTCATATACAGATTAATCAGCAAGGCTCAAGTTCTTCGATATGAGCATCTCTACTTACCCATCATTTTCAACCAATGCATATCATATACCAACAGAGCTCCCAACAAAACCATAAAACATAATAAAGACCATCTGGCTGGGCACAATGCATGGCATTCAGAAAGACAGTGTATAATATTTAGTTATTAACAACTAAGAATACTGTATATTACATCTCAGAGGACTTTACTCATAAAGAGCAACAAACCAATGCATTCATCAAGGGATTGACGAAAAGGTGTGCAGTATGCTTACTTAGATCATCAGTTGTGACAGTTAACAGTGCACAGGAGTTACAGGCAGGCATTTACTTTATTTTTCATTGCAGAAAAAAAACCCGCAAGTTCCTGATTACCAACGAGTCATCTAGCAAATTCCCCAGAGACAAGTAGAAGGAATTGCAAACAAGTGCACATCGACAGAAGGGGCAGATCTAAAAGCTATTCAAGTGAGGAAGATCAGATGGAGTGGAGCAAAAAGTGATACGGAATGGGGCAACTAACGAGAGATGCAAAAAGCAAACATTGCATAGACTTACAGAGAAGAAGTCTTCAAAAGTGAATTCAATGTATCCAAGACCTGAAAGTGTCTTCTTGCACTGTTCAATGTTTTTTAGGATGCGCTCAACCTCAGCTCTATCTTGTGTCTCAAGGATATGTTCCTAGCAGCAAACCAAACAATTGTCAAATTATGAATAGACGTACTTTGAGTGAAAACCAACACCACAAATACTACCAGGTAGGAGAACATAAAGCTTCGATAAAAGCAGTTTCCATCTCCTCGTGTTCGTCTTAAAGCATCATATTGTTCACCAAGCAACTGCAGGTTAAGCAAGAAAACTTATGGAACAAACTGAAGCACCATAAAATGGCACACTGGATGAAGAAAAATAATACAGTTATCATGTATCAGAACAAGCAAACGAACAACCACCTTTATTTTCTCCTGTAAAATGGGGCTGCCAGACTGGAACTCTGCTGCTAAGGCGGAGAGAGGTTCCTGCAAGATTCAGAAGGTGCCAGTCAGAAAACAAATTGATAAGATACAACAGCAATTAATATGGAAGGCAAAACAAAAGCGGCAGAACAAAATTACAGATTAATACAAACAACACCATAACTATACAGATAACCATAACAGTACGTTAAATAGCATTTGGGTTCACAAGTGCCGCCAAATGCACTTGAGATATGCAACTAGTTGACCGAAATGAAGAGAATAAGAGATCAGTCTCAGTATGTTATTTCATTTGACATGAAAACTGCGTGGATGTCGCTCCACAACATCTCATATGGCTTTCTGTCATGTCATTCTTGAACATCAAACTTCAAGCATAACAGCACATATTAGAGAAACCCTGGCATAGACTAGCTCAAACTCTGAGATAAATTTCACTACAATAAAGTAGTAGAAACAAATTTTGTTCTCCAGTTTCAGTGCCGGGTTGCCCCCAACTTTTCATAGGCTATTCCTACATTGACAAGCTGGATCAAACTCGTTCAGTCTGTTATCTACTGTACTGCACACCAGAAGATTAAACAAAGGGCTCGGCCAGCCCATAATAAACCCTTGATCCTATAACAGAACATGAAATGCTCCCCGTGTATCCAACCTTAGCCATTTCAAACGACAATTGACCAACGAAACTAAATTCCAGTACAACAGTAACCAGAACCAACATTCACATACTGCTGGATCAATCGGAACGAATCAACAAAAGCCTCGGCCAAAAATGGGCAGCAGAGGTAGCAACACTAGGTGTGATGATCCCGGCCAATTGTACCACATGAACAAACGACAAGCCTATAGCGACTGTGGAATGAGAGAGGAGTCGAAACGCCTCACCTTGTTACCGATGTACGGCACCTGGGGTCCCTCGGGCTTGGGGTCGGGGTCGGGGTCGCCGCAGCAGGCGTGGTAGTAGTCCCCGCCCATGGAGAGCTCCACCGACACGGTCTCCGGGCTCAACCGGTGCGAGTTAGGGTCAGGCCCCGCCCCATCGCTTCCTCCCCCCTCGACGAGCGACGCGGGGGCCGGCGGGGGCGCGTCGCCCATGGCCGCGTCCTCGGGGGCCGGAGCCGCGGCGCCGGTGTCGCCGCCGTCCGCCGCCTTGCGCTTGCGGGCGCTCGCGTCGGCCGCCTCCCGCGCCAGCTTCGCGTCTGGGTGGGTGGGGGTGGGGGTGGGTGACAGGTTGTGGGTGTGGGCTCCGGACGGAGTTCGAGACGACGGCTTCGATTCGGGCGGAGGAGACCTTCGCTTTTGTGGCAGTCGGAGATCTCGCCGCAGGCGAAACAAAGGGTATGTGCGTGTCGTTTTGCAGATAAGCCCTTCGCGTCATCCACCTTCATGGTGTACTTCGTGACCCTGACATGTGGGGCTGACGCAGCGGGCCCGCGTTCCATTTTCAGGAAGTTAACGCTGTTCCTGCTGGACCACCACCCTGCTCCATTCCCACACGCCACCTCTCGATCTGGATAACCATCCATGACAGGTGGTCCCTTATTTACATGTGGGACCCGCATTCTGGCGGACAGGTCGTACTTCCGTGCTCGCGGTGACGCCGCGTCGCCGCCGGCGATCAGATCCAGTGCTTCTCGTAGGTAGCGGCGTCGGCGGTGGTCATGTGGTCGACCGCGGCGTGGTGGTGGGCCCACCACCACATACGCCTCCTTCTCCCGGCCCTCTTCCTCGCCGCCGCCCTCTTCTTCTTCCTCGCCTCCCCGCGCTCCTCCCCATCCTTCTTCGCCCTACCGGCCTCCAGGTACGCGCCCCGCCCCGACCTGCCATACCAGGTTCTTCTGGACTCTTCCTGGAAATTACAGATCCCCCGCATTGGGATTTTCCCGCAGGGAGCATTCGCCGTCGGGGTCGCGGCTCATATGGGCGCAGCGGCGTTTGGCGGAGTGGCGGCCGTGCGAGTGGTGGCAGACGGCAATGCCCGGTGAGGCCTTGTGTGCTTCGTGGTTTTCGGTCAGAGTTTAGGATTGGCTTGGGTTGTGGTGATGATTGGTTTCTGTCCCCGCTCTCCTTCAGCAGCTCCGTCGACGAGGAATGGCTACATCAGGATAGATTGCTACGGCGGCCTCAACCAGCTGCGGCGCGATGTATGTTAAACTTGGTTTATCCTCCTTGTAATGGAGTAAGACTTCCTTTTATATGTATGTACTGTTAAACTTGGATCATCTGGCCATGTACTGAATGCACAAGTGACAAGTATAGGCTCGTGGAGTCAATAGTGGGATCATATGATTTAGCTTTAGGAAATAGGTAGCATTATATAGAATGTTGTGCAGTGGTGTGCGTTGTCGATTGGCTATGTTACAAGTTCCTCGGTTGTAATTATTCTGGCCTCTGGCGCAATTGTTCTGCAGCTGTGCGATGGAATTGCGGTTGCACGTCTTCTGAACGCGACAATGGTTCTGCCCAAGTTTGAGGTTGCTGCATACTGGAATGAGTCTAGGTACTGGAGTCACTTGGGGTGAAACGAAGGCTTCTACTGTTGTTTCTATGTAGTGCACTTCTGTTCAAAAACTAATCATGTGCTTATCAGAATGCTTTGTCAGTGGTTTTGCAGACGTGTTTGATGTTGATCACTTCATTGAGCAAACTAGAGGTTATGTGGAAGTGGTGAAGGATATGCCCGAGGAGATATCGTTGAAAGAGCCATTTAAGGTCGATTGCCGAAAACGGAAAGGACATTTTGATTATGTAGAAACAGTTCTTCCAGCTCTTTTAGAACATCGATACATTTCTCTGACACCTGCCATGAGCCAAAGAAAAGATAGGTATTGCCGAGTTATCTAGTTGATACCTGAAATCTACTTTCCATTTTCATAATACCAATTATCTTAGTCATACTGTCCATTTATTATTTTCCAAGCTATTTTGTTCATTGTTCACATCAAAGGTCTTGAATTGTATCTGCTGCTGAGGATCTTAGCATAATGTGAAGGATGGATATAGAATACTCCCTCCGATCTTAGCATAATGTCATTGTATAGAGGCTGCATCAATTAATTCGGATCGGAGGGAGTACTAAGGCTGGCGATGAAGTTCTCCAGTGCTAAAATTCTTATATCTTTCGAGGGCACGTATATCTACCTGTAACTTAAAGTAGATAGATTGCAGTAATCCTTTCGAAAAATATATATTGCAGTAGTAGGTGTTCCTTGTATGAAGCAGATTCGTGGTGTCATTGACTGCATTCTTAAGTTGGCATACATGAGACATAGTATCATCAAGCAGTGTAGAAAATCATATGTATTTGTCGTATTTGTCTTTGTTTAGATGTGTGATGTAACCATGCAAATTATTTCCCTGTATTTATCTTTTTTTTCTCAGTGCAAATTGGGAGTGAATATGTTAAAAGTAGTCAGAATCGCGATTCTGTTGTACGATTCTACGACTTGACAATCCAAACTAACTCATGATTCTATGATTCTGTTTGGTAAAATCTATGTTTCTGTGATTTTCGTAGTGAAGATTCTGCGATATGCGACCCTACCATTAGGGCCCCGATCCGATTCAGAATCACGATTCTGACTATCAACCTTCGAATTTGGCATGCTGCGTTACTATCCAAAACTGTACACTCTCATATAAAAGTTATCTTCATAGCTTTATAGCCCTTCCCCCTTTCCCTTTGCAATCATCTTGAGCTCACATAATTGGAATAAATACACCGATACGCTATATTCTTGAGTGATAACTTTGTTTAACTAAGATGTCAGTTCATGCAATGCAAGACTTTCACGTGCCCTAAATTTGTTGGTTACATGACTTCTTTACTAACTCCAACCACTTCATCAACTTACCTAATCTTGATTTGTTGTCTGCTTTGTGATATGTTGACCTACTGATAAATTTGTGCTGGGTTCTGTTCTAATGATTGTCATCAGTCCAAGAATACTTTTCACAGGTATAATCCGCAAGATGCAGATTTGTGGAGAATAAAACCATTGAGATAACTAGTAGTATAAACTTAGTTGGTGTTACCTCTATAGTTAGCTCTTTGCAATGCAACAATGTTTTCATGGTTACTCGCAATATCTTATGAACCTAAAAATTGCATTGCTAACTTTTCTATTCATTGTGTCATTGATTTGATTGCTGAATTCTTGGTGTGTTGTCAATTTTAAACTTTTTACTGTGGTAATTATTCACCTTGGGTCTGCCTTTTCCCCATGCTGATGTATATGCCTGTATTTTATCAGATATCCAGCACATGCGAAAGCTTGTTACTGCCAAGGTTGCTACAATGCACTCCAGTTGAACAAGAAGGTGGAAGCCAAAGCTATGGAGCTTCTCCAAGCGATACCAAAACCTTTCTTATCACTTCACCTTAGATTTGAACCAGATATGGTTGCCTACAGTCGATGTGAATACAGTGCCCTTTCTTCCAAATCACTGGATGTGATTGAAGCTGCACGTGGGGAGGACAGGAATGTATTGATTGGTGATGCTGCTCGTCTGTGGAGGAACCGTGGAAAGTGCCCTCTAACACCAAGTGAGACAGCATTTATCCTCCAAGCACTAGGTATTCCTACGGAGACAAACATTTATTTAGCTGCTGGGGATGGGTTAATGGAACTCGAGGGCTTCACTTCGATCTACAAAAATATGTATACTAAATCGTCTCTCCTGACTCATGAAGATTTTGAGAGGATGCATGGCAACACAAAAGCTGCTCTCGACTACTATGTTTCAGTCAACAGCGATGCTTATGTTACCACATTCTTTGGAAATATGGATAAGATGGTAACTGCAATGAGAACAATGCAAGGGCTGCAGAAGACATTGGTCTTGAGTAGGAGGGCCTTCGCAAACTACACGGCTGCTGGACTGGCAGGGGACCAACTAGCTAAGGCCATGTGGGATGCTCACCGAGAGGATTATATCATGGGGAGGGGATTAGCTCTCCCTGAACATTGCTTTTGTGAGTTCAAGTTGTAGTACAAATGAGCCCATATAACACAAGGGCTAGTCTACACGGCCACCTTCCAATTGGTAGCACTAATAGATCGCATTGTGGCTGAGTTGCTACTGCAGTGGGCGTTATGCCCAATCTTCAGAAGAAACTGTTCTTCATCAGAGTCGCGAGCTGCACAGCGTCTTGATTCAGGGAGCAATTATCACTCATACAGCAATGCATCATGGCCTCTCCTCCTGTATACTGTTTCCGGTGAGTTCAGATAGTAGCTCAGACATGTACACGCAGGCTTACTACCTAGAGAATCATTCTGATGTTTCCTTTTACAACTGGATATATTGCCAGGCCCCAACTGTCAGGTGGCGTAATGGCTTGTGATTAATCTCACCCACCACTGGGAAATACACCATAGTTACATAGTTTGTTGTTGAATTGGGCTCCATAACCGGATTCTTATTGTGTGCATCGCAATGTTTACATGCTCAACTGCTTATTCATTCCTTTGGCTAGGGACTTGTTTGGTTCTTGATGCCCTGGTCAGTTTTGCTTCTAGAAGGAGAATCGGATTCGGATTCCAACAACTGTCCCATCTCGATTGTTAACAAGTCAATGGGAACTATGTTTAACAAGAAGCCCTAAATGCAATGCATGATGCATTCCGCGCCAACGAGTGGAGTGTGCATCAATCACCCACTGGCGGTTGATACATTAAACAACACTTCCAGTTGCACAGGCCATATTCGTCATCACTCCGTGTTTGGGCTAGTAGTCTATGCGACCAGTGGTTACTTTCATATTTTACGTCATGGCAAGTAAGCTTAAATAAATTGGTGCTGAGCATGTCATCTTTAACTGTATTCCGTTGCTCGCGCCTTCAGTTTGGCAGCTGAAGCAAGCAACAGACGGAAGGATAACCTCTCGAGAGTGTATACCTCTTTTTTCATCATCGCCTTTTCAAATACGCAGACTGATGCAAGTAGTGTGATGTCAAATTTAATTTGAAACATGCTGCACGTACCAGTGGCCATCGTTTTGTTGCAATGTCGACTGCGTTGGACAAGTTATAAAACGACATGTTAGAAAGGACAGTGGGCGTGGGTGCTTTATTTGCTGTCTCTGAAGGGGGAAAAGGCCACTAGATTATCTTGACCTTGTGTGAACGCCGAGGACTCCAAGTCAATGACTTGAACCTGAGGAGACGTGATGCAACTTCCTCGTGGTTTCCTGAGTTCCGTACTTTCTGTATTTTGCTGAAGGCGGTTGCTTTCCGAGTTTGGCTTTGATGCAGGGGCTTCTGTGACTGTGAGATCTCATATCTGCTCCAATCAGAAAAATATTAGCAGGGAAATACAAGAAGTTTAAAGTGCATCATTGAGCGTTGGTTGAGCAAATTGCAATATCATTTTGAAGAAAATCAAGAGGTCAAAGTCAATTAAGGTACGCTAGCAAGCTGATACTAGTATATGCATATACCATACAGAAGGAGAAATTAACATGACACTTACTTTTGTCTACGAAATGGACTATATATACCAGTACCTCCGTTTCGAATTATAAGGTGTTTTGGATGTTTTAATATGGACTACGTATGGACTGAAATGAGTGAACAAACATATCAAAACGTGTCTATACCAATGTTTTAAATAGCGGGCTATGGAAAATAGCGGCGGGCCTTTAAATCAGCTATAGCGGGCTATTTGTGAAGGCGACCATTTAGCGGCACCCTAATAAAAAGGCTATAGCGGGCTATAACAAAGCTATAGCCGGCTATTTAAAACTATGGTCTATACACATCCTATTCGGAAAAAAGCTAGCATTTTATAATTTGGAACAAAGGAAGTATATAATACTACTTAATATTCATATCCCATACTTGCCATGCTGGTATACATGGAGGACCATGCATATGATTAAGTGCTGTGAATGACTACCATGGGCTATGGAGCGTCTAGGTACAGTGTATCCACCCCAACCGACTACATATGCACGTGTAGTTCATAATATTAGGCTTGGCTAGGTTATATTTTTAGTAGTCCCTTCATAAACAAATGTAAGACATTTTAGAGACTGTACTATCCAATAAAAAAGAGATCGTACTCTAAAATAGTTTTGATATATTTATATAGGGCCTTGATTCGCGTTCTAAGACCTTGCAGTGTCAACAGAAGCTAACGACCAAAAATAAGTCTAGTCTCGAAGACCATGGTAAGATAAACCATGTCTTTCAAAACTCAGACGGATCATTATATCACGTGTCAGTCCTAGCCAAAGAAGAACCGGCGGCGTAATTACCCTTTTTTTACTTTATCAGACAGTGATGTCTCCCCGATGTAGAAGAAAATTCATTCTTGTCCTGTTTTTTGTGCGAGCACATGACTAAACTGGATTACAAATTAGACACGATGAGTGATGAGTGTGAAAAGGCAGAACCCATGAAAAATACCAACGGCGACAATCATCGGCGCGTCCTGCTGCCTAGAGACGATAAGTACAGACAGAGAAAAGTGGTCAATGGTGGCAACCGGTGAGGCATTCGACAACGGAAGTATAGCCATCGCCCATCGACAAGGGTAACTCATTATGACGGCCCTAGCTATGTACTGTACTGCCAAACTTTGGCACTATTTATTGTCATTTCATTATTGTTTTTGTCTGTAAAAAAAAGCAACTATAAACTCTTTCTTAATTACTCCCTCTGTAAAACGATATTAGAGTGCTTAGACCATTAATTTAGTGATCTAAACGTTTTTATATTTCTTTACAGAGTGAGTAATAAATAAGGCAAATCTTTTACTTTCACTTTGAATTTATTTTTATTGGTTTGGTTAAGTCGCATAAGACTATTATTTTTGCCTAAGCAGACTCACCTAATGATTTATCGTAAAAGAGGTGGAGAAAATAAATTTTGAATCAGGTGTCTTCTTTCATCGATTTCGACATGAGAAAATCAACCAGTTTACACGCAGACAAAACCAGTGCCGTCAGACGCTACACTTTCATTGCAGCCTTCTGTTTGTTCATTCACACTTAACTTTTCTGCCGTGCTTTCTAATATTTGGCATGAGAAAAACTGTGGTAAAACTTTTCCACCAACTAGGGTGTGGCTGGATATCAATTAACCCGATCAAGTCTAAATCGAGTGATATTGTCACTTTTATCCTTTTATTTTAGTTTTTAAATATTTTCCTTTTCCCAACTTTTTATTTACTTTTTCATACATGAATATAATATTTGTGGACTTTTCAATTGGCGCTAAAAATAAATAAAATACGTAAATATAGTTGCGCACCGACTGATGTATAAGTATAACCACAAGACAATTGCGTGTAGTTACTGGACATGCAAATTGCGTAGAACCGGCGGACATATAACTGTAGTTGTGTTCGACTAGCGGACATGCAACTATAGTTGTGCCTTGTTGCATAGGCGTGCAACTACAGTTGTGTGTGATCGATCAAAATCTGCAGGCCATAGGATTGACGAATAGCATCAGTTAGAGCAATGCTACACGCATATGGATGGATTTTTACGGGATCAATGGTGTGGCTTAGCTGGCATGTTTTGATCAGATAGAAATAAGGTGTGGGGCTCACCCTCACAAAAATACGGAGGGGAGAAATTTAGTTAGGAAAAGACCCATAAAATCTCTGTAAACAGTCTGTGTGTTTAGAATTTTCTATCCAATCAAAACATCATGCTAAGGCACTTCCTCGATTAATTTTTAAACACCCCCTCGGCTGGTGTCATGATCAGATTTTTGTGCATGAACAATAACTCTGTTTTATTTTAAGAATGGGGCTCTAAAATGGATAGAGGAGGAGCTTAAGTTCAGCAGCCAAATACGGCACGCATGCTTTTTTCCCCCTCAATTTTTGTGAGTTAACTGACATGAGGTTGCTTCAAATGGAATATGTACTCATAGTTGCATCACATTATGCATTTCCTTCATTTTTAGTCTGCAAGTTACTTATGTGTCCGGCATGATATTGGTGCGATTTATTTTCCTGAGGGTATATGCATCTCATTAGAAATTTATTTTGTCTGCCTTTCGTCTTCCTAAATTTCACGTGTTTTTATTTTCTCTTTCCTGGTTAGCTAACCAATTATTGTTGTAGCACATGACTTAGGGCTTTTTAACTTATTGCACAGTTTGTCATTCTAGAACACTAGACTTTTCTCCACAGTTAGGATGTTCATATGAAAAGTTTAATTCATGTTTAATCCTTCCAGAACTAAGCTTAGCTTAGAAAAAAGGTAGCTTGTTGCATGCAGGTCATATAAATATGTTAAATTCCATTTCTTCATTTTTGTTCAGAATGTTGCACTACATGAGATGAGACAAACTCAAAATGGGAGCAAAATAGTCCTGGCTAGCGAACTCTTTTAGCTCGCTGTGTTTCCACTAGTGGCGTTGTAGTCGAGCCCAACAATTCAACTTGTGAAGATAACATGTAGCCCGAACCCAAAAGGGATCGAGATTTAGTTTTTCCAGGACAACTATTTTTTTTATCTTTATTAAAATTTTGCATCTCTTCCATGTTCACTTGGACAATACCTATACTCATTATAAGTCCTTCAAGTTCAGATAAGAAAAATTAGATATCCTGAAATCTTTACTATAAGATCATTTTGGTCTTCTTGAACTTCAAATGCCATCATCAAAAGATAAATGATGGTTTGTATTAAAATTGACCTTTAGAGATGCGGGCACTATAGATATTCTTTTTCCCCAAATTTCTAGAATATGAATTAAGAATTCAGTACTCACATAAATCTGAGAGGCTGCTTTGATCGAGACGTGCGTTGCACGTACACGTTTACTAGTCCCGTAAAAGGCCATCCGTACGTGTAGCATTGCTCACATCAGTTAAGTCTAACTTAAACCAAAAATGCTAAACACACAAACGTTTAGATACTCCCTTCGTAAATTAATATAAGAGCGGTTAGATCATAAAATAGTGATCTAAACACTCTTATATTAGTTTACGAAGGGAGTACTTATCATGAAATCTCTCCACACCGCCCTCCTAATTTCACCGAACGTGGGGCCCCTTTCTCCCCTAGTCCAATGAAAAACTGCCAGCTAGAGATCAGCCCGTAATTCTTAAGGGCATGTAGTACAATGACGTTATCTTAGGAGTGTCATGTAGGCTAAATGATGAGGTGAAGAAGAGAGAACTCATAAAAAAAGGCTTATCTTTTCTTATTTAAGATAAGACAAGAGATGATCTCTTAGCACAATTTGTCTCACCATGTTTTAAGGAATGACTAGTTGTTGAAGATAAGGCTAATATATAACCCATTGTAGTCTTATTTTTTTATTATCTCTAAATTACATACAAAACTCAAGATAAGATTGTCTTATCAATCATTGTACATGCCCTAAGTAACTCTCCGTTGATGTAGCATTTGTTGAACTTAAACTTAGCAAAACCGTAACCAGTAGCAGGTGGCTTGGTTATAAAGGGAAGGTTCAGGAAGGAAGGAGTGCCCCAGTCCCACGCACTCGAGAGTCGAGGGGGTCTGTCCCATCCTTATCTCCGCTAGCTAGCTCGCTATAGGCCCCTGGTCTTTACTCTCCAGGCCAAACAGAAGCAGCTACTAGGCGAAGGACACATCCGCATTATCCATCGATCGGCCTTGTCCTGTCCGCGGGTGGCGCCGGACGCCGGTGACAACCGACAGGGCAGCAAGCGTGGATCATCCGAGCGGAAGCGGAAGCGCTCCTCCTCCGGCTCCGGGGCACCGTCGCGACAGCAGAGGCCCGCCGCCATCACCTCGTCCGCCGCCGCCGCCGCCGCCGCCGCCGGCGCAACAACGAGGTGACCACCATGGGCATGGAGAGCCGGAGGTCGTCGGGGAGGAGGCTGCTGGCGTTGGCGTTGCGACGACGAGCTACCAGCACCAGCAGTACGAGCTCGCCGTCATGGTGGCGGCGCTCACCCACGTCATCAGCTCCACTCGACCGGGACCGGCGGCCGCCGCCGGTGCAACCGCGCCCGGGCAGCAAGGTGCTGTATACGTTGCTCGATTTGTGCATGCTGCAGCTTCCACACAGCTTTTTTTTTGGGGGTTCCTTTTGATGTCCTTGGAATCTTTGCGTGCTGATCTAGATGATTCTACGCGATCCGTGTGTGATTCCGTATAGAGAACTCTAGATCGATAAGGCGAACAGGGAAGCAGAAAAAAAAAATGCAAAACGAAAGGAAGGGAAACGAGATTTCGTACGCTCAGGAGGCACGTGTCGAGCTTTGTTTTGGAGAAGTTTAGACTTTGGAACTCGCCAACTGTAGATCCCTGACAGCCATTTGCGTCTGCATTATTGTCCATGTGTCAGCCTACGTGGCAGGACAATCTTTCAAGTTACAATCATCCTCCAACATGGCAAAGAAAAAAACTAACTAATGCTCCATCAGCTCAAGTATGATACTATAAAAGATTTTAGATTACTATTTTAGTGATCTAAATGTTTTTATATTTCTTTACAGAGGGAATACTCAACAAAAATTTACTGGTTGAGCTTTATAAAAAGAAACTGGGCAGTGGATGCCTTTTGTTAAAAAGTATGATATTCAATTAACACAATCATTTTTCAAGTATTTGATCTTTGACATCGTGTGTCAACATGCATGCATGTACTGATGGGTGAAACAGCTGTGACCCGCCAACACAGCGCTCCTCTGGCCGTGGCGGCGACGTCGTCGTCATCAACGGCGTCGGAGCAGCAGCAGCAGCGTCCGCGGTACCGTGGCGTACGGCAGCGGCCGTGGGGCAAGTGGGCGGCGGAGATCCGCGACCCCGTGAAGGCGGCGCGCGTATGGCTGGGCACCTTCGACACGGCCGAGGACGCCGCACGCGCCTACGACGCCGCCGCGCTCCGCTTCAAGGGCGCCAAGGCCAAGCTCAACTTCCCTGGCGCCGGCGGTGCGCCTGCGCCACCCCGCCATGCCGTCGGCCAGCTCCTGGCGCCCGGAGGCGGGGCATCGCCGTCGATGCGGCAGCAGCAGCGACCCGTGGTGGTGGCCTTCCGTCCGCAGATTAACTCCCTGGCAGCCGTTGCTCGGGAGGAGTTCCCGGACCTCCACCGGTATGCGCACATACTGCAGAGCGGTGACGTGGACCTGCGGGCTGTTGCAGCCGGCGGGAACACACCGGGGCAGTCGTCTTCGTCGACGCCGGCGCACGACTCGAGGTCGCCGCCCCGGCCGGATGATCGCGGATATGGCGAGAGAAGTGCAGGCCCTGGCTGCTAACTGAGTAGTACTCTTACTGAATACGTACTGATCGACGTGTACATGAGAAAAACAAGTTCTGTTTCTTTTCATCTTTTTGTTTGCGTATTTCCTTATTTATTTTTGGTAAAATGAATAGACACAACACTAGAAACAGCGTCTGTAGCATGTGTACGTCGCATGCCACTGTATATGTCAGCACTGAGCAGTGGTGAGGAACTCTCAGGATTGTGGCCAAACTCGGATAGGGTGCGTAGAACAATACAGAACTCTGTACTGTATGTGTGTCACCCTCAGGACGAAATGCACGTATAAATATACTTGTCGCGGTGAATGCACGCACGGTTAGGACTATGTATATTCATTTGTGACAGCTCTTGTTTAGAACTTACAACTCGGTCGTGTTTTAAATTTTGTAGACTTATTATCCTAGTATTTATGAACCACAGTTGAAGGATGATATACTTCTTTTTTGCGGGCAGATGGATGGTATACATTTTTTTTAGCTGACATGGATGATATACATGAATCAACACAATTCATTGAGATAGACTCTGCTACATCTGCATCCTTATCTCTCGAGCTCAAGGTCGTAATAAGTTGTCTCTATCCCGTGCGCGCGTGTTTATATCCTCCGAGAGTCCAAGTATGCGAACATCAACATGCTCTATTTTGTGCATACTTTTTTTTTAATTTACTATCTTCTTATTTTTTTCTTAAAAAAAAAGACTCGGTCTCTGCATCAAGCAATGCACACCACCTTTTTATTAATAGACCATATAGGCGCGCGTTGCCGCGCCCATCCATCTTAAGAAGAGTAACAGTACAATTGTTTGAGAAATGTTGAGCTGTCATAACAGATCGTAAAGTTCGTATGGTTCAAAATATCATTTACCAAAACGTCCAAAAGAGGGATATAATATATCATGCACAATGTAATATACAGGAAATAAATCAATCATAATGTTTATGTTCCCTAAAGAGAATCTCATTTCTATAAAACTATTTATATACAATGCAACACATGCAATAATATGAGGAATGGGCAAGAGATGCTCAAATTACCAACAATCTAGTGAGTCAACATAGGATATCTCCTCCTTCTCAATAAGGAAAATGATGCACGCAAGCCTCACTGGAGCTTGACTACATCATCGTATGCCCACATAACACTATTCCTTTTCCCTGTGCAAAAATGAACAATAGTGAAATGCAAATATCAGCACATGGTGAATACTAAGATGAACAAACTGGTTGATGTCTTAATAAGGATAAAAAACATGTATGCTCTACGTCGCTACAATGCTACCTCTGATCATCCCCACGACAGCTACAAAAGGTTCCAATCAAATTGTAAGCAAGATTTCCCCACAACTTACCTAGGCCTGCCACTATCCCCCAAGAGGCTGCGTCTAGTGCATTTTCAGTTCCTCATCGACAGAATCAAGTCACGCCTAGCGGGCTGGAAGGGCAAGCTGATGTCCTTGGCGGGTCGGCGCGTCCTGGTGCGGGCTGTGCTCTCTGCGCTGCCAACCTTCGCCATGACCGTGCTCAAGGTGCCGAAGAAAATCCTCAAGGAGATTGACAAGGCGAGGCGTCGTTTCTTATGGGCCCAGGACGAGGCGTTGACGGGAGGGAAGTGCAAAGTGGCGTGGAAGCAGGTGTGCACTCCAACAGAGAAGGGCGGCCTGGGGATCCTTGACCTGTCACGTTTCGCCTCAGCACTTCGCCTGCGCTGGTTATGGGCGTCCTGGCTGTTGCAAATATGCCCTAGAGGCAATAATAAAATGGTTATTATTATATTTCTTTGTTCGTGATAATTGTCTATTGTTCATGCTATAATTATGTTATCCGGAAATCGTAATACATGTGTGAATACATAGACCACAACACGTCCCTAGTGAGCCTCTAGTTGACTAGCTCGTTGATCAAAGGATAGTCATGGTTTCCTGACTATGGACATTGGATGTCATTGATAACGGGATCACATCATTCTAAGCTTAGCTCAAAGATCGTGTAGTTCGTTTGCTGTAGCTTTTCCGAATGTCAAGTATCATTTCCTTAGAACATGAGATGTGCAACTCCCGGATACCGTAGGAGTGCCTTGGGTGTGCCAAACATCACAACGTAACTGGGTGACTATAAAGGTACATTACAGGTATCTCCGAAAGTGTCTGTTGGGTTGGAACGAATCGAGACTGGGATTTGTCACTCCGTATGACGGAGAGGTATCTCTGGGCCCACTCGGTAATGCATCGTCATAATGAGCTCAATGTGACCAAGTGGTTGATCACGGGATCACGCATTACGGCACGAGTAAAGTGACTTGCCGGTAACGAGATTGAACTAGGTATTGGGATACCGACGACCGAGTCTCGGGCAAGTAACGTACCGATTGACAAAGGGAATTGTATACGGATTGATTGAATCCTCGACATTGTGGTTCATCCGATGAGATCATCGTGGAGCATGTGGGAGCCAACATGGGTATCCAGATCCCGCTATTGGTTATTGACCGGAGAGGCATCTCGGTCATGTCTGCATGTCTCCCGAACCCATAGGGTCTACACACTTAAGGTTCGGTGACGCTAGGGTTGTAAAGATATTAGCATACGGTAACCCGAAAGTTGTTCGGAGTTCTGGATGAGATCCCGGACGTCACGAGGAGTTCCAAAATGGTCCAGAGGTGAAGATTTATATATAGGAAGTCAAGTTTCGGCCATCGGGAAAGTTTCGGGGGTAATCGGTATTGTACCGGGACCACCGAAAGGGTCCCGGGGGTCCACCGGGTGGGGCCACCTATCCCGGAGGGCCCCATGGGCTGAGGTGGGAGGGGAACCAGCCCCTAGTGGGCTGCTGCGCCCCCCTTGGGCCTTCCCCTGCGCCTAGGGTTGGAAACCCTAGGGGTGGGGGGCGCCATCCTTGCCATGGGGGGCAAGGCACCCCCTTGGCCGCCGCCCCCCTAGGAGATTGGATCTCCTAGGGCCGGCACCCCCCCTAGGCACCCTATATATAGTGGGAGGGAGGAAGGGCAGCCGCACCCAAGCCCCTGGCCTCTCCCTCTCCCTCCCGTGACACTCCTCCGTCTCCCTGCGCTTGGCGAAGCCCTGCCGAGATCACCGTTGCTTCCACCACCACGCCGTCGTGCTGCTGGATCTTCATCAACCTCTCCTTTCCCCTTGCTGGATCAAGTTGGAGGAGACGTCTTCCCAACCGTACGTGTGTTGAACGCGGAGGTGCCGTCCGTTCGGCACTTGGTCATCGGTGATTTGGATCACGTCGAGTACGACTCCATCAACCCCGTTCTCTTGAACGCTTCCGCGCGCGATCTACAAGGGTATGTAGATGCACTCCTCTCTCCCTCGTTGCTAGATGACTCCATAGATTGATCTTGGTGATGCGTAGAAAATTTTAAAATTCTGCTACGTTCCCCAACAGTGGCATCATGAGCTAGGTCTATGCGTAGTTACTATGCACGAGTAGAACACAAAGCAGTTGTGGGCGTCGATATTGTCAATTTGCTTGTCGTTACTAGTCTTATCTTGATTCGGCGGCATCGTGGGATGAAGCGGCCCGGACCGACCTTACACGTACGCTTACGTGAGACTGGTTCCACCGACTGACATGCACTAGTTGCATAAGGTGGCTGGCGGGTGTCTGTCTCTCCCACTTTAGTCGGATCGGATTCGATGAACAGGGTCCTTATGAAGGGTAAATAGAAATTGGCAATTCACGTTGTGGTTTTGGCGTAGGTAAGAAATGTTCTTGCTAGAAACCTATAGCAGCCACGTAAAAACTTGCAACAACAATTAGAGGACGTCTAACTTGTTTTTGCAGCATGTGCGTTGTGATGTGATATGGCCAAAGGATGTGATGAATGATATATGTGATGTATGAGATGATCATGTTCTTGTAATAGGAATCACGACTTGCATGTCGATGAGTATGACAACCGGCAGGAGCCATAGGAGTTGTCTTTATTTATTTATGACCTGCGTGTCAACATAAACGTCATGTAATTACTTTACTTTATTGCTAAAGCGTTAGCCATAGTAGTAGAAGTAATAGATGACGAGACAACTTCAAGAAGACACGATGATGGAGATCATGGTGTCATGCCGGTGACAACGATGATCATGGAGCCCCAAAGATGGAGATCAAAAGGAGCAAATGATATTGGCCATATCATGTCACTTCTTGATTGCATGTGATGTTTATCATGTTTTAGCATCTTATTTGCTTAGAACGACGGTAGCTTAAATAAGATGATCCCTCGTAATAATTTCAAGAAAGTGTTCCCCCTAACTGTGCACCGTTGCGAAGGTTCGTTGTTTCGAAGCACCACGTGATGATCGGGTGTGATAGATTCTAACGTTCGAATACAACGGGTGTAAGCCAGATTTACACACGCAATACACTTAGGTTGACTTGACGAGCCTAGCATGTACAGACATGGCCTCGGAACACGGAAGACCGAAAGGTCGAGCATGAGTCGTATAGAAGATACGATCAACATGAAGATGTTCACCGATGTTGGCTAGTCCGTCTCACGTGATGATCGGACACGGCCTAGTTAACTCGGATCATGTTTCACTTAGATGACTGGAGGGATGTCTATCTGAGTGGGAGTTCATTGAATAATTTGATTAGATGAACTTAATTATCATGAACTTAGTCTAAAATCTTTACAATATGTCTTGTAGATCAAATGGCCCACGTTGTCCTCAACTTCAACGCGTTCCTAGAGAAAACCAAGCTGAAAGATGATGGCAGCAACTATACGGACTGGGTCCGGAACCTGAGGATCATCCTCATAGCTGCCAAGAAAGATTATGTCCTAGAAGCACCGCTAGGTGACGCACCTGTCCCAGAGAACCAAGACGTTATGAACGCTTGGCAGTCACGTGCTGATGATTACTCCCTCGTTCAGTGCGGCATGCTTTACAGCTTAGAACCGGGGCTCCAAAAGCGTTTTGAGAGACACGGAGCATATGAGATGTTCGAAGAGCTGAAAATGGTTTTCCAAGCTCATGCCCGGGTCGAGAGATATGAAGTCTCCGACAAGTTCTTCAGCTGTAAGATGGAGGAAAATAGTTCTGTCAGTGAGCACATACTCAAAATGTCTGGGTTGCATAACCGCTTGACTCAGCTGGGAGTTAATCTCCCGGATGACGCGGTCATTGACAGAATCCTTCAGTCGCTTCCACCGAGCTACAAGAGCTTTGTGATGAACTTCAATATGCAGGGGATGGAAAAGACCATTCCTGAGGTGTATTCAATGCTGAAATCAGCAGAGGTGGAAATCAAAAAGGAACATCAAGTGTTGATGGTGAATAAAACCACTAAGTTCAAGAAAGGCAAGGGTAAGAAGAACTTCAAGAAGGACGGCAAGGGAGTTGCCGCGCCCGGTAAGCAAGCTGCCGGGAAGAAGCCAAAGAATGGACCCAAGCCCGAGACTGAGTGTTTTTATTGCAAGGGAAGTGGTCACTGGAAGCGGAACTGCCCCAAATACTTAGCGGACAAGAAGGCCGGCAACACTAAAGGTATATGTGATATACATGTAATTGATGTGTACCTTACCAGTACTCGTAGTAGCTCCTGGGTATTTGATACCGGTGCGGTTGCTCACATTTGTAACTCAAAGCAGGAGCTGCGGAATAAGCGGAGACTGGCGAAGGACGAGGTGACGATGCGCGTCGGGAATGGTTCCAAGGTCGATGTGATCGCCGTCGGCACGCTGCCTCTACATTTACCTACGGGATTAGTTTTAAACCTCAATAATTGTTATTTAGTGCCAGCTTTGAGCATGAACATTGTATCAGGATCTCGTTTAATTCGAGATGGCTACTCATTTAAATCCGAGAATAATGGTTGTTCTATTTATATGAGAGATATGTTTTATGGTCATGCTCCAATGGTGAATGGTTTATTCTTAATGAATCTCGAGCGTAATGCTACACATATTCATAGTGTGAATACCAAAAGATGTAAGGTTGATAATGATAGTCCCACATACTTGTGGCACTGCCGCCTTGGTCACATAGGTGTCAAACGCATGAAGAAGCTCCATGCAGATGGACTTTTAGAGTCTCTTGATTACGAATCATTTGACACGTGCGAACCATGCCTCATGGGTAAAATGACCAAGACTCCGTTCTCAGGAACAATGGAGCGAGCAACCAACTTATTGGAAATCATACATACTGATGTGTGCGGTCCAATGAGTGTTGAGGCTCGCGGTGGCTATCGTTATGTTCTCACCCTCACTGATGACTTGAGTAGATATGGGTATGTCTACTTAATGAAACACAAGTCTGAGACCTTTGAAAAGTTCAAGGAATTTCAGAGTGAGGTTGAGAATCAACGTGACAAGAAAATCAAGTTCTTGCGATCAGATCGTGGGGGAGAATACTTGAGTCACGAATTTGGCACACACTTAAGAAAATGTGGAATAGTTTCACAACTCACGCCGCCTGGAACACCTCAGCGTAATGGTGTGTCCGAACGTCGTAATCGCACTCTATTGGATATGGTGCGATCTATGATGTCTCTTACCGATTTACCGCTGTCATTTTGGGGCTATGCTTTAGAGACTGCCGCATTCACTTTAAATAGGGCTCCGTCGAAATCCGTTGAGACGACACCGTATGAATTATGGTTTGGGAAGAAACCTAAGCTGTCATTTCTAAAAGTTTGGGGATGCGATGCTTATGTCAAGAAACTTCAACCTGAAAAGCTCGAACCCAAGTCGGAAAAATGCGTCTTCATAGGATACCCTAAAGAAACTGTTGGGTATACATTCTACCTCAGATCCGAAGGCAAGATCTTTGTTGCCAAGAATGGGTCCTTTCTAGAGAAAGAGTTTCTCTCGAAAGAAATAAGTGGGAGGAAAGTAGAACTTGATGAAGTATTACCTCTTGAACCGGTAAGTGGCGCAGCTCAAGAAAATGTTCCTGAGGTGCCTGCACCGACTAGAGAGGAAGTTAATGATGGTGATCATGAAACTTCAGATCAAGTTACTACTGAACTTCGTAGGTCCACGAGGACACGTTCCGCACCAGAGTGGTACGGCAACCCTATCTTGGAAATCATGTTGTTAGACAATGGTGAACCTTCGAACTATGAAGAAGCGATGGCGGGCCCGGATTCCAACAAATGGCTGGAAGCCATGAAATTCGAGATAGGATCCATGTATGAAAACGAAGTGTGGACTTTGACTGACTTGCCCGATGATCGGCGAGCCATAGAAAATAAATGGATCTTTAAGAAGAAGACAGACGCGGATGGTAATGTGGCCATCTATAAAGCTCGGCTTGTCGCTAAGGGTTATCGACAAGTTTAAGGGGTTGACTACGATGAGACTTTCTCACCCGTAGCGAAGCTGAAGTCTGTCCGAATCATGTTAGCAATTGCCGCATTCTATGATTATGAGATATGGCAAATGGACGTCAAAACGGCATTCCTTAATGGTTTCCTTAAGGAAGAATTGTATATGATGCAGCCGGAAGGTTTTGTCGATCCTAAGAATGCTGACAAGGTGTGCAAGCTCCAACGCTCGATTTATGGGCTGGTGCAAGCATCTCGGAGTTGGAACATTCGTTTTGATGAGATGATCAAAGCGTTTGGGTTTACGCAGACTTATGGAGAAGCCTGCATTTACAAGAAAGTGAGTGGGAGCTCTGTAGCATTTCTCATATTGTATGTGGATGACATACTGTTGATGGGAAATGATATAGAATTCTTGGAAAGCATAAAGGCCTACTTGAACAAGTGTTTTTCAATGAAGGACCTTGGAGAAGCTGCTTATATATTAGGCATCAAGATCTATAGAGATAGATCGAGACGCCTCATTGGTCTTTCACAGAGTACGTACCTTGACAAGATATTGAAGAAGTTCAAAATGGATCAGTCAAAGAAGGGGTTCTTGCCTGTATTGCAAGGTACGAGATTGAGCACGGCTCAATGCCCGACCACGGCAGAAGATAGAGAAAAGATGAGTGTCGTCCCCTATGCCTCGGCCATAGGGTCTATCATGTATGCTATGCTGTGTACCAGACCTGATGTAAACCTTGCCGTAAGTTTGGTAGGAAGGTACCAAAGTAATCCCGGCATGGAACACTGGACAACGGTCAAGAATATCCTGAAGTACCTGAAAAGGACTAAGGACATGTTTCTCGTGTATGGAGGTGACGAAGAGCTCATCGTAAAGGGTTACGTCGATGCTAGCTTCGACACAGATCTGGATGACTCTAAGTCACAAACCGGATACGTGTATATTTTGAATGGTGGGGCAGTAAGCTGGTGCAGTTGCAAGCAAAGCATTGTGGCGGGATCTACATGTGAAGCGGAGTACATGGCAGCCTCGGAGGTAGCACAAGAAGCAGTCTGGGTGAAGGAGTTCATTACCGACCTAGGAGTCATACCCAATGCGTCGGGCCCGATGACTCTCTTCTATGACAACACTGGAGCTATTGCCCTTGCCAAGGAGCCCAGGTTTCACAGGAAGACCAGGCATATCAAGCGTCGCTTCAACTCCATTCGTGAAAGTGTTCAAAATGGAGACATAGAGATTTGTAAAGTACATACAGACCTGAATGTGGCAGATTCGTTGACTAAACCTCTCCCTAGAGCAAAACATGATCAACACCAGAACTGCATGGGTGTTCGATTCATCACAATGTAACTAGAATATTGACTCTAGTGCAAGTGGGAGACTGCTGGAAATATGCCCTAGAGGCAATAATAAAATGGTTATTATTATATTTCTTTGTTCATGATAATTGTCTATTGTTCATGCTATAATTATGTTATCCGGAAATCGTAATACATGTGTGAATACACAGACCACAACACGTCCCTAGTGAGCCTCTAGTTGACTAGCTCGTTGATCAAAGGATAGTCATGGTTTCCTGACTATGGACATTGGATGTCATTGATAACTGGATCACATCATTAGGAGAATGATGTGATGGACAAGACCCAATCCTAAGCTTAGCTCAAAAATCGTGTAGTTCGTTTGCTGTAGCTTTTCTGAATGTCAAGTATCATTTCCTTAGACCATGAGATTGTGCAACTCCCGGATACCGTAGGAGTGCCTTGGGTGTGCCAAACGTCACAACGTAACTGGGTGACTATAAAGGTACATTACAGGTATCTCCGAAAGTTTCTGTTGGGTTGGCACGAATTGAGACTGGGATTTGTGACTCCGTATGACGGAGAGGTATCTCTGGGCCCACTCGGTAATGCATCATCATAATGAGCTCAATGTGACCAAGTGGTTGATCACGGGATCATGCATTACGGCATGAGTAAAGTGACTTGCCGGTAACGAGATTGAACTAGGTATTGGGATACCGACGATCGAGTCTCGGGCAAGTAACGTACCGATTGACAAAGGGAATTGTATACGGATTGATTGAATCCTCGACATCATGGTTCATCCGATGAGATCATCGTGGAGCATGTGGGAGCCAACATGGGTATCCAGATCCCGCTGTTGGTTATTGACCAGAGAGGCATCTCGGTCATGTCTGCATGTCTCCCGAACCTGTAGGGTCTACACACTTAAGGTTTGGTGACGCTAGAGTTGTAAAGATATTAGCATACAGTAACCCGAAAGTTGTTCGGAGTCCCGGATGAGATCCCGGACATCACGAGGAGTTCCGGAATGGTTCGGAGGTGAAGATTTATATATAGGAAGTCAAGTTTCGGCCATCGGGAAAGTTTTGGGGGTAATCGGTATTGTACCGGGACCACCGAAAGGGTCCCGGGGGTCCATCGGGTGGGGCCACCTATCCCGGAGGGCCCCATGGGCTGAGGTGGGAGGGGAACCAGCCCCTAGTGGGCTGCTGCGCCCCCCTTGGGCCTTCCCCTGCGCCTAGGGTTGGAAACCCTAGGGGTGGGGGGCGCCATCCTTGCCTTGGGGGGCAAGGCACCCCCTTGGCCACCGCCCCCCTAGGAGATTGGATCTCCTAGGGCCGGCACCCCCCCCTAGGCACCCTATATATAGTGGGGGGAGGGAGGGCAGCCTCACCCAAGCCCATGGCCTCTCCCTCTCCCTCCCGTGACACTCCTCCGTCTCCCTGCGCTTGGCGAAGCCCTGCCGAGATCACCGTTGCTTCCACCACCACGCCGTCGTGCTGCTGGATCTTCATCAACCTCTCCTTTCCCCTTGCTGGATCAAGTTGGAGGAGACGTCTTCCCAACCGTACATGTGCTGAACGTGGAGGTGCCGTCCGTTTGGCACTTGGTTATCGGTGATTTGGATCACGTCGAGTACGACTCCATCAACCCCGTTCTCTTGAACGCTTCCGTGCGCGATCTACAAGGGTATGTAGATGCACTCCTCTCTCCCTCGTTGCTAGATGACTCCATAGATTGATCTTGGTGATGCGTAGAAAATTTTAAAATTCTGCTACGTTCCCCAACACTGGCAGCAATCGATGAGGCCCTGGATGGCTTTCCCCTTGCCATGCGGTGAAGGTGACCGGAAGCAGTTCGCGAGTGCCACAAAGATCATCATCGGCGATGGCCAAAGGGCAGGATTCTAGACATGCCCCTGGCTCGACAGCGCGCCTCTGAGCATCAGCTTCCCGAACCTGTTCAAGCACTCGAGGCATAAAAGCAGATCGGTTGCCGCTGCACTTGCAAACGATCAATGGATATTTGTTCTCAGACACGGCGACACGGTGACGGCTCCAGGAGGCTCACATCACCTTGACAACCAAGTCGCTGACCGAATCACCTGGACTGCAGGAGGAGGGAGCTCATACTCGACCGGGACGGCGTACAAGTTGTTCTTCAAAGACACTCCGAGCGCGGGCCACAGCAACATCATCTGGAAAGCCTGGGCGCCGGGCACCGTCAAGATGTTTACATGGCTGCTATACAACGACAGAGTCTGGTGCAATGATAGGTTATAGAGGAGGGGATGGCCAAACGGCTAATTCTACAGTCTCTGCTTCAGAAGCCTTGAATCTTCGCGGCATCTCATCTGGGACTGCCCCTTCTCCAGGGTGGTGTGGAGCACGGTTGCCACATGGAGCGGCTGCGAGGAGCTGGTCTCAAGCCGGCGGCCTGCCCACAGTTCTCTTCAACATTGCCAGTCGATGATCAGCCGCACGCCGCCCGGCCAGAGGAGGGGAGCCAAAACGATGGCCATGATGGTGGCTTGGCACATCTAGAAGGAGCGGAACACATACATTTTTAGAGGGAAAACAGCGCACACTGATAACGTGCTTCAAGCCACTAGGCTCGATCTCCAGTCTTGGAGGTCTGCAAGTGCCGCATGCCTAGAGCCCCCGTTCGGGGACGCACCTGCGAGGGAGTGACCTAGTGCGGGGCGTCTCTCGACGCTGCCGTTGTTTTTTTCCTCCTTTGTTCTCTCTGCTCCTGAGAGCTCTTCCTTTTTATCATGATCACTTGATCCCTGCATGTTTCCCGTATGCTTCCTTCTAAATCAATGAAGCCGGCCAAAGCCGGATCTTTCAAAAAAAATTGTAAGCAAGAAAAGATAAGATAAACATCATAGAAGTAGAAAGAAACTGAAGTACAAAAATTCAATACACAGGTTGCCGAGCCTATCAGTGAATATACTCACTATCTTCCTGTCTTGGCAGGGGAATGGAAATAAACACTTGAAACGAGGAAATAGAAATTATTCATTGTGAGAAAAACATGGAGGAGTCACATAGTTGCAAATAAAGTAGCATAATTGCGCTCCTCGCCAACAATTTTGTCAGTTTGTATATGTCAAACTATTGGTCGAATAAAGAATAGCTGAAAATCTGGAACAAATAATTACCACTGATAATTATACTAATCAATATATATATATATATATATATATATATATTATATATATATGATATTTTACAACTATGGCTTGGAAGTTAGATCAAATACCACAGAAAATATAAATACAACAGCAGATCTTACTTTTTGCAGGTTGCTAAAAATATGAGATACAGAGTTGTATCCCTTTTTCCAATAAGAACCTTTGAAATAAAAATTCCCATCAAGAAATAGTGAATGGGTCACTTCTGGAGACAAATATATCTTCCTGCCACTAAGATACCATGATACAAATGTGTATATAATTCGATCATAACTCTGTACATGGACTTGTGTTCTGGTCACCCATTTTCAATTGTGTATATGTTGTAGCTCCAAATCATGAATAAGACATGACGTCTAATTAAGGAGCAGACCAGAGTGTTGGATGGTCATTTATCCACGCTTTGTGATTAATCTAGGTGTACCTCACACCTTAATTAATCAAGCACAGCTGACAGCCTAATCAAAAAGATATGGATGATCATCACATTATTTCTTGCAAAGAAAAATAAATAAATGGTGTAGCAGATGCAGTACATACACTCATGTCAGGTGTAGAACCGTTGCAATTGCTGAAATTTGAGATGGGCACTAGACCCATATAGCAATTTCTAAAAAATCTCTAAGGGCCCATATGGGTTATATGGCACTAGGTGTAGTGAGAAATTTAGTCTCACCCCGGAAGTGGAAGAGGAGTTGGACCTCCTTATAAGGGTTTCTCTTCTACATGCTATTGGAGCTTGAGAAGAGAAGAGGCCCTCGCGCACTTCTTCGCCGCCCGCCTCGCCACGCTTCGTCACGACGCGCCGCGGGTTGCGGGATTGAGCCGAGCCGAGCTCACACCTACGCACTTATTTTTGCCAGTCACTAATGGATAGTTCTCTGACAGCTGGGCCACGATCTGAGACGTCGGATCGTGGGCTGTCACGGACTCGGACGTGGGTCGAGCCCACGTCTCTCCACACGGCTGCGCCTATATAAGTGTGCGGTGTCTCCTAACCCTAGCCGCCACGAACAGATCACATCTGCTCCCACGCGCACGCCCACCGTCGTTCCCTTGCTGCTGCTGCCGCCGGTGACTTCATCCCGTCCACCGCGTACACGGTCGACCGGAGAGCAGGTCTCTGAAACCACGCCCTTCTGGTTCCTGTACGGGGTGAGG
Organism: Triticum aestivum; assembly: GCF_018294505.1. Classification (NCBI taxonomy): domain Eukaryota; kingdom Viridiplantae; phylum Streptophyta; class Magnoliopsida; order Poales; family Poaceae; genus Triticum; species Triticum aestivum. The sequence goes on from NC_057812.1 coordinate 267,038,607, forward strand.
GGCGAATAGGTTTTTGGGCAGCGATTACGCGACTGCTTGCTTCCGATCGTCTACTTCTTCTACGTCCACGTCGCCTTCATCATCACCATGTCCACCGACGCCGAACGTGCCGCCGTCAAGAAAGCTGAAGCCGACAAGAAGGCCGCTGAGGACGCCGCTGCTGCCACCAAAGCCGCAGCCTCTGCATGGCCTACTGGAGGGTATAACTCGTTTATCCCGCTCCTACTGTTTTCTGTTTTAGCCATGCTAGCGTTATACATAGATCTTTCTGCAATCAGCATAGTATGTGCTAGCCTGACTGAATATCAGTATGTGTTTATTTGTGTCAATGCCATGCTAGTGATTTACTCGCGGATTAATTTAATCGAGAAATTGCCTATTTATTCAACAATCCAAAAACCTATTATGTGTAGGAATTTTTCGGCAAGTGGCTTTGCCGCTGCACTAAAACCAGATAAGTTTACCGGTTCATATTTTAAGCGTTGGCAGACTAAGACCACTTTATGGCTCACGGCTATGAACGTGTTCTGGGTCACCGGTGTCTCCACGGGAACGGTTGCTCCTGAACAGGAGAAGGCGTTCAAGGAGGCCGCTGTTGTGTTCCTCGGAGCAGTTCTTAGCGTGATCGGAGATAAACTGGTCGATGCATATTTACATGTGCATGTCGCCAAAGACTTGTGGGAGGCGCTCGAATCTAAGTTCGGGGCCGCCGATGCCGGGAGCGAGATGTATATTATAGAGCAGTTCCACGATTACAAGATGGTTGAAAACCGTCCTGTATTGGAGCATGCTCATGAGATAATATGCATTGTTAAGGAGCTTGAACTTCTTAAGTGCGAGTTACCGGGCAAGTTTATCGCGGGCTGCATAATCGCTAAGCTCCCTAATTCCTGGAGGAACTTTGCCACCACTCTGAAACATCAGAGGCGTGAATTCTCTGTGGAGGATGTCATTGGCCATCTGAGTGTTGAGCAAAATTCAAGGGCAAAGGACTCGCACGGAAAAGGGGCCGAAGGGACTTCTGTCGCCAACATGGTGAACCAGAAGAACTTAAACTCCCACAAGCCCAAGGGAAAGAACAGTGTCCAACACAATACCGACTTTAAGAAGAAGGGTAAGAAGACCTTCAAGAAGAACAAGAAGGATGAGGGTTGCTTTACTTGTGGTTCGGTTGAACATTGGGCCAACAAGTGCCCAAACCAGTACAAGAAGTCAGGACAGGACTCCAAGTCCGTCAACATGATTGTGGACAACAATGAGAATGGTGCACCTGGGTACAGTAATTTATTTACTGTTTTTCAGTGTTTCAGCCCACCGATTGGTGGGTGGACACAGGTGCAGGTGTACATGTGTGTGTTGACATTTCATTGTTCACTTCTTACCAGGTAACAGGCCACGAGTCCATATTGATGGGGAATGGCGCGAGTGCTTATGTTCACGGTGTTGGCACGGTCGATCTGAAGTTTATTTCGGGAAGGATCGTGCAACTGAAGAACGTGCAGCATGTCCCCGCCATCAAGAAGAACCTCGTTAGTGGCTCCCTTCTATGTAGAGAAGGGTTTAAGTTGGTTTAAGAGTCTAATAAATTAGTTGTTACGAAATATGGACTCTTTGTTGGAAAAGGTTATGAAAGTGGAGGGATGTTCCGCCTTTCCCTCACAGATTTTTGTAATAAAGTCGTGAACCATATTCATTCGAATGTTAATGAATCTGAAGTTTGGCATTCACGTCTTTGTCACATTAGTTTCGGTGTTATGACGCGGCTAGCCAAGTTGGATTTAATCCCGAGTTTCACCTTAGCCAAAGGTTCTAAGTGCCTTTCATGTGTGCAAGCTAAGCAACCTCGCAAGCCTCACAAGGCCGCGGAGGAGAGACACTTGGCACCATTAGAACTCATACATTCTGATCTTTGTGAGATGAATGGTGTGTTGACTAAAGGTGGAAAGAAATACTTCATGACATTGATAGATGATTCCACTAGATATTGCTATGTGTATCTGTTAAATACTAAAGATGAGGCTCTACACTACTTTAAAATCTATAAGGTAGAAGTTGAGAATCAACTTGAAAAGAAAATTAAACGAGTCCGGTCAGATCGTGGCGGAGAGTACTTCTCAAGTGAGTTTGATTCCTTCTGTTCGGAACATGGCATTATTCATGAGAGGACGCCTCCCTATTCACCCCAGTCAAACGGGGTTGCCGAGCGGAAAAATCATACTCTAACTGATTTGGTTAACGCCATGTTAGATACATCGGGTTTATCCAAGGCATGGTTGGGGGGGGGGAGGCTATATTGACGGCATGTCATGTCCTGAATAAAGTTCCGACAAAGGATAATGAGGTCACTCCCTATGAGAAATGGGCAAAGAGAAGGACAACACTCTCGTACTTGCGAACTTGGGGCTGTTTGGCGAAAGTCAATGTGCCGATCCCCAAAAAGCGTAAGCTTGGACCAAAGACTGTGGATTGCGTTAATTTGGGCTACGCTAAGAACAATGTTGGCTATAGATTTCTAGTAGTGAAATCTGAGGTACCTGACCAGAAGGTCGGTACAATTATGGAGTCTAAGGATGCTACATTCTTCGGGGTATTTTTCCTATGAGAGATATGCAAAGCACTTCTAGACAGAAATCTGAGGAGACTCCTGAACCTACCATCCCTATGGAATATTATGAACAAACACACGATGAAAATCCAGAGGAGGATGACGAGGAAACCCTTGGTAGGGGCAAGAGACAAAGGACTGCAAAGACTTTTGGTGATGATTTCTTCGTGTACCTCGTGGATGATACTCCTACTTCTATTTCAGAAGCGTATGCCTCTCCAGAAGCTGACTACTGGAAGGATGCAGTTCGTAGCGAGATGGATTCCATCATGGCTAACGGGACATGGGAGATCACTGAGCGTCCCTATGGTTGCAAACCATTGGGATGTAAGTGGGTGTTCAAAAAAAAGCTTAGGCCCGATGGTACGATTGAAAAGTACAAGGCTAGGCTTGTGGCCAAGGGTTATGACCAGAAAGAAGAGGAAGATTTCTTCGATACTTATTCACCTGTGGCTAGACTGACCACCATTAGAGTATAACTCTCGTTGGCGGCCTCGCATGGTCTTCTCGTCCACCAGATGGATGTTAAGACGACTTTTCTGAATGGAGAGCTAAATGAGGAAATCTATATGCAACAGCCAGATGGCTTTGTGATAGATGGTCAGGAAAGAAAAGTGTGTAGGTTGCTGAAATCTCTATATGGCCTCAAGCAAGCACCTAAGCAATGGCATGATAAGTTCAATACAACTCTGGCATCTGTTGGTTTTGTTGTTAATGAGGCTGACAAATGTGTATACCGCCATGGTGGGGCGAAGGAGTTATATTGTGCTTGTATGTTGATGACATACTGATATTCAGAACCAACCTCAAAGTCATTGAGGAGGTCAAGTTGTTTCTGTCTCAGAACTTTGAGATGAAAGACCTTAGTGTGGCTGATGTTATCTTGAACATCAAGCTACTGAGAGATAATGAGGGTGGGATTACACTCCTGCAATCCCACTATGTTGAGAAGGTGTTGAGTTGTTTTGGATATTCGGACTGCACACCATCTCAAACACCATATGATCCTAGCGTGTTGATTCGAAAGTCCAAAGACATGGCTATAGATCAATTGAGATACTCTCAAATCATTGGTTCATTGATGTACCTAGCGAGCACAACGAGGCCTGACATCGTGTTTGCTATGAGCAAACTGAGCCGGTTTGTTTCCAAACCGGGCGATGTACATTGGCATGCTGTTGAAAGAGTTATGCGCTATCTGAAAGGTACTATGAACTATGGACTTCACTATACCGGATACCCGTCGGTACTTGAAGGGTATAGTGATGCAAATTGGATCTCTGATGCTGATGAAATGAAGGCCACAACTGGGTATATGTTTACTTTTGGAGGTGGCGCTATTTCCTGGAAGTCTTGCAAGCAAACGATCTTAACGAGATCGACAATGAAAGCAGAAATAACAGCATTAGACACATCTGGTGTCGAAGCAGGATGGCTTCGTGATCTTTTGATGGACTTGCCATTTGTTGATAAACCGGTTCCGGCTATCCTTATGAACTGCGATAATCAGACTGTCATCACCAAGGTGAAAAGTTCAAAGGACAACATGAAGTCCAACAAACACATAAGAATGAGATTAAAGGCTGTCAGAAAATTAAGAAACTCTGGAGTGATAGCGTTGGAGTATGTCCATACGGCTAAGAATCTGGCAGATCCCTTTACGAAATGGCTATCACGTGTAGTGATAGATAATGCATCGAGGGAGATGGGTATGAGACCCACATGAGTTGCCATGGTAGTAACCCAACCTATGTGATCGGAGATCCCGTGAATTAGGACCTGGGAAAACAAGCGAGTGGTGAACTAAGGAGAGTAACTATACTAACCCACTCCGTTGGAGATGCAATACTCTCGATACTGTATGGTAGGATGACTACTGTCTTAATGTGTTCCAAAGCTCATATAAGCAAGATGCTATCCTACAGAGCGATCTTTGGAGGAACACACCTATATGAGCCCGACTGCTGGTCGCAATCTATGAGATTGGGGTGATCTCTAGTAAGCTCATGAATAGGCCAGGAGTGTGACTTATATGCTCCACCCGAGGGGTCAGCCTTCGGCAGCCTAGTACTAGTAAGACATGTGGTGAAACTTCTTTACGCCAAACTGACAATTCAAGGCATAGTCCATTGTTTAGTTGTGAAGGAGTGTAACTACTTGCTCTAGGTGAAGCTCAACCTTAACAGGTCTTCACTGAAACACTGGTATATCGAAACAGTAATTGGAACAGAGGACACAATGGGCCCTCGAGATCTGGTGGGGGATTGCTGAAATTTGAGATGGGCTCTAGGCCCATATAGCAATTTCTGAAAAATCTCTAAGGGCCCATGTGGGTTATATGGCACTAGGTGTAGTGGGAAGTTTAGTCCCACCCCGGAAGTGGAAGAGGAGTTGGACCTTCTTATAAGGGTTTCTCTTCTACATGCTATTGGAGCTTGAGAAGAGAAGAGGCCTTCGCGCACTCCTCCTCCGCCGCCCGCCTCGCAACGCCACGCCTCGTCACGACACGCCACGGGTTGCGGGATTGAGCCGAGCCGAGCTCACACCTACGCGCTTATTTTTGCCAGTCACTAACGGAGAGTTCTCTGACAGCTGGGCCACGATCTGAGACGTCGAATCGTGGGCTATCACGGACTCAAACGTGGGTCGAGCCCACGTCTCTCCACGCAGCTGCGCCTATATAAGTGTGTGGTGTCTCCTAACCCTAGCCGCCACGAACAGATCACATCTTCTCCCACACGCACGCCCACCGTCGTTCCCTTGCTGCCGCTGCCGCCGGTGACTCCATCCCGTCCGCCTCGTACACGGTCGATGGGAGAGCAGGTCTCCGAAACCACGCCCTTCTAGTTCCTGTACGGGGTGAGGGGCGAATAGGTTTTTGGGCAGTGCTTACGTGACTGCTCGCTTCCGATCGTCTACTTCTTCTACGTCCGCGTCGCCTTCATCATCACCATGTCCACCGACACTGAACGTGCCACCGCCGAGAAAGCTGAAGCCGACAAGAAGGCTGCCGAGGACGCCACTGCTGCCACCAAAGCCGCATCCTCTGCATGGCCTACTAGAGGGTATAACTCGTTTATCCCGCTCCTATTGTTTTCTGTTTTAGCCATGCTAGCATTATACGTAGATCTTTCTCCAATTAGCATAGTATGTGCTAGCCTGACTGAATATCAGTATGCGTTTATTTGTGTCAATGCCATGCTAGTGATTTACTCGTGGATTAATTTAATCAAGAAATTGCCTTTTATTCAATAGCAATATGATAACTGCTCACTTGGATCTCAACGGAGAAGAGCAGCACTGTCAGCCCCATCCCCTCGTCGCACGTATCATCTTGCCATCACAGCAACACTGCCACACACATGAAGGTGAGAAAACATCCTGCCACTGCCCATCTATCTCGCCGTATTTGGAGAGAGGTCGTCGACAGCGCCGGCTGCTGCCGCAGCCGCCACGGACGAACGATACAAGACAAGAAATTAAAAAACAGTAAAGAAGGGGCTGCCGAGGAAGAGTACAGGGCGGGTAGACGGAATCAGTGAGGAGGCAGTCGCGAATAAGAAGCTTGCCGATGGTGGAATGACGGCGCATCGAGGAGTAAAGAATGGCGGTCGGCGGCGCATCAATGAGGCAGAAACGGTGGCACGCGACGAATAGACAAACTGCTTGGTTGCCAGTTGGGGAGGATAGCGATGGAACCTGGACAACTTGGGCTGTTAGCTTTAGCATCCAAAAAATAAGAGCCGTGGGCCTTCAAAAGGCCCGATTACGGAGAGGAAAACTAACTCGCTCTGTGGAGCAGCAGCCCGCAAAATGTGCGTGCAGTGCATGAGCAACCTGGGACGCCGAGAGCTGATCTTGATCGTACGTTTGAGTGATCCGATGGCTGAGAGCGTCAAAGCGCTATGGAGGCTCCTAACTAGCTATGTAATACTGTTTAGTAATATGTTACCAAGTCAGGAGTCAAAAGAGAGAAAGAAAGAAGTAAAATGTATACGAGAAAAAGAAGTAAAATAGAACAAGACAATACAGGGTTGGAAAAGGAGATTACACAGTTCATCTGTATATCTACTCCTATAAAGGATGCTAGAGTACCCGCCTTCTGTGAGCGTCCGCGGGCGAGATTGTCGACGGGGTGCAGGCGTGGCCGGGGCCACCATCATGTCGTGTTTTCGGTTTCGCCCGCATGCGTCGTCTTGTCTAATGCCTTGCACACCACGTGCTTACCCAGGCCGAGCTGGCAGTCATTCAGCGCCTACCGGGTTGCCTTGCCCGTGTCGGTCGTGCCCTCGTGCGCGGTAGGCTGAGGGCGGTTTGTGTCTGTTGGTCCAAAGGGCCAGCCGACAAGGGTCGCGTTGGCAGGCTAGATGACTTTGAGGGCCATCCGATGAGGGGCTGCAATGAAAAGAGTCCGGGTGGCCAGCACTGCGTTGGTCGGACCGGTGTGTCGAGGTGTTTCATGATTGAATCGTTTGGAAGGTATTCGGCATGTGCGGGTCGGGGTATCCCAAATCGGTGTGGATAGTGGGTTGTTTGGTCTTTTCTATCAAGGCAGTTTTGTTATCGTTTTAATTCATTGTCTTATCATGAACGTCGAATGTCGCGCATGCTAGCCTCCTTCTTGCTTCATTTTGTGGCTCTTGCTTCGGAGGGCTTGATAATCCGCAGGTATAGGAGATTGCGACAGTCTTCAAGGGTAGTATTTCACTTAAATTTATTGACTATACACAAGGGGAGTCAAATAATATTTATGAGCCTTAGCAGTTGAGTTGTCAATTCAACCAAGTCTGGGAGATTATATTTCTATAGTAAAGTGTTTAGTAGCACAGTAACAGAAGCAATTTGTAGTGATTGTGATAGCAACAACAACGAAAGTAATTAACTTAGCAAAGACCAATATGAAAAATGAAGGAAATATGCCTTAGAGGCAATAATAAAGTTGTTATTTATATTTCCTTATATCATGATAAATGTTTATTATTCATGCTAGAATTGTATTAGCCAGAAACTTGGTACATGTGTGAATACATAGACAAACAGAGTGTCCCTAGTATGCCTCTACCTGACTAGCTCGTTTATCAAAGATGGTTAAGTTTTCTAACCATAGACATGTGTTGTCATTTGATGAACGGGATCACATCATTAGAGAATGATGTGATGGACAAGACCCATCCGTTAGCTTAGCATAATGATTGTTTAGTTTTATTGCTATTGCTTTCTTCATAAATTATACATGTTCCTCTGACTATGAGATTATGCAACTCCCGAATACCGAAAAAACACCTTGTGTGCTATTGTAACATCCCAAATTTCAATTTGGAATGTTATACATAGGTCATCATATGCATATCATATTTTATTTGCAATTTGGGTTTTGATCCTAGAAATTCTAAGCAACTCAAGGACCCACTAAGAGAGTTGGAGATTTCGTTTATTTTCATATTTGAGTTTTTCTCAAATATTGAAAAGAGGATCATTTTGGTTTTAATTATTTTTTCTTCAAAATATTTCCAATATTAAAAATAAAAGAGAGGAGATAAAATGACTTCTCCAAAATAAAGGAAATATTGGAGGAAAAATGTTAAAATCAAATAAATAATTTTATTTGGATTTTGTTTGTTATTTTATTTGAATTAGAAAAAAATATGCATTTTTCAAAATTGCATTTTTAGGTCAAGAAAATGTTGACTTTGTTCTAAATATTTTATTTAGACGGTGAAAATTGTTTTTGGCATTTATATATATATATTAGATTTTTTTTAGGATTTTTACTTTTCGGCGGAATTTAGTTTTAAAAAAATCGCGCGCCCGACTAGGCCAACAACCCAACCGAGCCGGGCCAAGCCCACCAGCGCCGCTGCCTCCCGCAGCCGTTCGAGCGTCGGACTCCCGCCGGAGTCCGGGTCGGCCTCGGCGTCCGTGCCCCCTCCCGCAAGACGCCGCTGCCCCCGAGGCCTTTATAACCCGCGCCACCCCCGCCGCCTCTCACCAGCACCACCACTGCCGCAGCAGCAGCCGCGCCCGCCGCCGCCGCCGCTCTGCCCAGCCGCTCCTCCCCACCCGCGCCGCTCCGCCGCCGCCGCAGCCCGCCGGAGCCGCCGCCACGCCCGAAGCCGCCGCCACCGTTGACTGGTACGGAACCGCCTGGTTCGCCGATTCTTCTGGGTTGTTTTTTTAGGTTTTTGATTTAGGTCGTTTTTTCCTGAATTAGGGTTTTTCTTGGTTTTCTCTGTTTAGTTCTAATCCGTGAACATTCGTTCGTTTAGACCTAATAATGAACGAATTCGTTCGTTTGCCTCTGTTAGTGGACGTTCGTCCGATAGATTTTTCTTTTTCTATTTTATTTTCGCTAGGGACCTATCCGTGATTATTTTTATCTCATATTAGCCCATGATCTTCAAACCCTCGCAATTTTCCAACCGTTCGTCCAAATCCAGTGAAACCAACTCAAAAATCTTTGTCTCGAAGCCCTCTTACCAGTTAAACAACTTGAACATGGTTTTAACAATTTAAAATTTGGTTGCAAGGAGAATTGCATTAAAAGTTCTTTTGACCATAGTTTTAGTTCCGTAGCTCTGATTTGATTGATTCTTTTTGCTAATCGAAGCTCTTCAGTTGGACTTTCAGATTGGATCTTCTTATTTGAGTTTTACCCTTGCATCTTTGCTTATGTGCTTATGTATGCTATTGTTCGTTTGTGATAGACTACCCAGAGTGCGAAGCGTGCTATTACGAGTCTCTAGGGTTTGGAGATCGTCAGCAAGGCAAGTAACACATTGATCATACCCCTTTATTACCCAGTTTTTATGCATTATTTCAATCCTCAAACACTGCATGATTAGGATGTGATTAATATGTGGGTATTGGGAAGTAGATGATGAGGTAGAACCTATTGCCCTTTTATTATCAAACCTTGGGAGTTACATCTACGTTATGCTTAGGTTTGATACATCTCCAACGTATCTATAATTTATGAAGTATCCATGCCATGTTTACAATATTTTTATATGATTTTGGTATGATTTGATTAACTAACCTGGACTGACGCTGTTTTCAGGAGAACTATCATGGTGTTCTTTTTGTGCAGAAATAAAAGTTCTCAGAATGCGATGAAAATCAATAGAGATTTTTTCTGGAAAATATGAAAAATACTGGAACGAAAATCTACCGAAGGGGAGTCACGGGGGCCCCACGAGGGTGGGGGGCACGCCCCTGCCTCGTGGACTCCCCGAGGGCCCCCCCTGACGTGAAGTCAACGCCAACTTATCCTATAAATATAGAAACCTCCGAAAATTAACCTAGATCGGAAGTTCCGCCGCCAGAAGCCTCCGTAGCCACCGAAAACCAATCTAGGCCCTCTGTGGCACCCTGTCGGAGGGGGCCATCATCACCGGAGGGCATGGAGGAGGATCCCGGAGGGGCCATAACCGTCATGAAGGCCAAGGACCGGAGGGAGAACTTCTCCCCATCCAGGGGGAGGCCATGGAGGAGGAAGAACAAGGGGTAGAACCTCTCCTCCTCTCTCTCGGTGGCATCGGAGTGCCATCGGGAGGGGAATCCTCGCCGCGGTGATCGTCTTCATCAACATCACCATCCTCATCTCTTTTACGCGGTTCACTCTCCCGCACCCCGCTGTAATCCCTACTTGAACATGGTGCTTTATGCCACATATTATGATCCAATGATGTGTTGCCATCCTACGATGTTTTGAGTAGATATCCTTTGTCTTTGGGTTGATTGATGATCTAGATTGGCATGAGTTGTATGTTTTACTTTGGTGCTGTCCTATGGTGCCCTCCGTGTCACGCAAGCGTGAGGGATTCCCGCTGTAGGGTGTTGCAATACGTTCATGACTCGCTTATAGTGGGTTGCATGAGTGAGAGAAGCATAAACCCGAGTAAGGGGATTGTTGCGTCTGGGATAAAGGGGACTTGATGCTTTAATGCTATGGTTGGGTTTTACCTTAATGATCTTTAGTAGTTGCGGATGCTTGCTAGAGTTCCAATCATAAGTGCATATGATCCAAGAAGAGAAAGTATGTTAGCTTATGCCTCTCCCTCATATGAAACTGCAATAGTGATTACCGGTCTTGTTAACAATTGCCTAGGACAATTCCGCACACTGATCTACCATTATTCCACACTCACTATTTATAATATTTAGTAATATATTCTAACTTTATGATAACAACACCCACTTTAATATTTTAGCTCTCCGATATCATGCAAAGTTATCCACTTCATACCTACAACGTAGTTTTATTTCTCGTTGCTAGTTGGAAGCAAACGTTCGGTGTACGTAGAGTCGTATCAGTGGTAGATAGGGCGTGAGAGAATATTGATATTACCATTAGCTCCTTATGGTTTCGACACTCCATACTTATCACTTCCACCTTTAGAAATTGCTACGATGATTCCCTGCACTTGGGGATTATGAAAGTTGCCATGCTATGCTCGTAGACGTGGTTTGGTTTGAGTGATCCATGACAGATATGAGATTGTTAATTAATGGTTAACTTAAGGTGGCTACTTCAATACGCATATGGATGGATTGGTTGCGGGCACGTGGGGATATACCAGTGTTGTCCTTTGTTCGCCACCCAGGCTCAAAGGGATCATAAGATTATTCTTGCTAGAAACTTCCGTGTGCAGCCACAAGCTATTATGGGCTCTAGCATAGTTGAGTATGTTGGATGACCTCTTTCAGTGGTAGACTAGAAGATGTAGGGGATGTAGGTTGGTACTGTCTACCTAGAGTAAAGAGTTAATGTTTCTGAAAGACTGTGTCTCGGTCATCCGCCTCTCAAACACCATGTAGTGCGAGAAATCCAACGGAGGAGATCGAGTCTTGTGGGGAAAAGTGTGCAAACCTCTGCAGAGTGTACAAACTAATCATGGTTAGCCGTGTCCCCGGTTATGGACATCTTGAGTATCTGGTTCTTGGATTATCATGTTGATCTCATCACTCTAAATTAATTTTTTGGGTTATTAATTACTGTTTAATTGGGATTGAGATGGGGGTACCATTCTCAATGTTTTATCAACTACCATGATAGTTAAACAAAATTTATTCCTTTGATGTAGGAAAAAATTGGCTTTCCGCAAAAATATTATAACCATAGAGCCTCCACCAGCCATATATGCATGTAGTGATAGCATTTACCTATTCATTGCTCTACTATGTTATATTGCTAGCATATTCCATGTGCTGACCCATTTCGGGCTGCAACATATCATGTTGCAGACTTTTCAGACGAAGGGTAAGGTGCGCTAGGTCATTGTCGTGCACTCAGCTATGCCGTTGGAGTTGATGGACTCACTTTGTCTTCCAAGCCTTCTGATGTTATTGTATTTAGATGGCCTTAAGCCATATTATTGTAATAAGTTCTCTTTTGAGACATTCGATGTATTAAGTGTGTGATTGCACTCTGTTATAAATCCTTCAAGTACTGTGTGTGTCAGCATTATCGATCCAGGGATGACAGTTATACACAGAGATTTGACCATTTGAGGTTGGATCGCTACAAGAAGGTATCAGAGGACACGCTGATTGTAGGACACGACCACTAAGATAAGGCATATGTCACTTTTATCTACTCATTTCTAACTCCTCTCAATTTTCCGCACTATAGGATGGCGGACTCAAGGAACAAGTTTGCACAACCGGATGAAGACACACCTTTTGGGAAGGAAGTCACTAGGTACCTGAACATCGGAATACCAAGCTTCACCGGGACCTACACCACCACTTTACCAGAAGAGGAGCATTGGATGATTCGAGTTCAAGTTCCAGGAAGGACATTCACGCCAGTTACTGAGCCCATAGAGTTTTCCTTTGATGCACCAACCTGGAGTCTAGGAAAGAGCATGGCAGCCCACATTGCCATGGGACGCATTGGCGAAGTTTATCACAAGTATCTTAAGGACACGATCTACCAGATATGTGGGCGCCAAGATGAGTAATGGGAGATGATCAACACTAGGAGGGACATGTCCATTGCAGCTTTCATCCAGGAGTTAAACCAGCACATTCGTCACCAGGAGAACCAAATGTGTGCAAGCATGATAGACCTGAAGAAGGTGATGACCAGGAACATGAAGCTAGAAGAGGAACTCAAGTCTACACGCGACAGATATGAGGAAGAAATCGCAATACTAGTGGAGAAGAATGACGACCTGACGAGGAAGCTAGGAGTATTCATGGGAGACCCCGCGCCAGGAGGAGATGGCGACCAACCCGATGACATCCGTTCGGAGGACTACATCATCATCGACGACACCGACTCTGACCCCGACAATAGTGATGACGATTATGAAGACGAAGCTGGAGCGGATATCATGGAGTCTTCCACCGATCAAAATTTCTAGTCGACCACCATATTATCAGTAGTATTTCCCCCATGTATATAGTAATAGTCCGAGCACTGTAACAATAGTTTGATTGATTGTATGCCCTTGTTTGAATTGATTGGTGTGATATGAATATGTTTGTCCCATGTGCATATGGGTAGTGCTTTCTCACTAGACCTCATTCTATTCTAATCTCTCTCCCTCTAAACCTACCAGATGCCTCCGAGATGTGACCCCGGATTTGGCTTCCCACCGGAGCTCACTTAGTTGATCCAACAGCAGAATGCCTTGCTGCAGCTACTAGTCCAGAATCAAGGCAACAACAACAACCCACCACCATCACCTCCAGTTGACAATTTAGCCTATTTTCTGAGGTTGCAGATGCCGGTGTTTTCCAGTAGAACCAAGCCGATATTTGCTGATGACAGGCTACACAGGATTGGAAGGGAGTTGACCACCGCAGGTTGCACAAATGCTGAGAAGGTGCGTTTTGCCGCACATCAATTGGATGGACCCGCAGCCTCATGGTGGGAACATTACACAACCTCTTTCCCTATAGACAATGTCACTTGGGATCAGTTTCAGCAAGCATTCCACACTGCACATGTCCCAACTGGAGCTATGAGCATGAAGAAGCATGAGTTTCGCAACTTACGCCAGGGAAATCGTACTGTGGGGCAGTACGTGGATGAGTTCAGTAAGTTAGCTCGCTATGCCACGGATGATGTGGCCACCAATGCCGCGAAGCAGGAGAAGTTTATGGAAGGGTTGAATGATGAGATGAGTATGCAGTTGATGGTAGCGACATTCGCTAACTACCAGGAGTTGGTAGACAAGGCTCTTATGATTGAAGGGAAGCAGCAACAGATAGAGAGGCACAAGAGGAAGTATGGACAAGGGAAGTACAATTCAGGAGCTCAGCAGAAGCCTCGTTTTACCCCGAACTCGGGAGGATATACCCATAACCATGGAGGACATACGCACAATGGAGGAAGTTCGCATAACCACAGTGGCCCCAAGAATGGAAATGGGAATGGAGCCGACAGCAACCAGAACCGCTCTAACCCAGCCACGCCCGCCAAGAAGGACCAAAGTCACATTACTTGTTCCAAGTGCGAGAAGACTGGACACTATGCCAATGAGTGCCCTGAAGCAAAGAATGGTAATGGCAATGGAAGATCTGGGAAGAAGCACAACCCTTTCAACAGGGGACAAGTGAACCACGTTAACATGGAGGAGGTTGAAGAGCAGCCAGATGCAGTTATCGGTAAGTTTTTGGTTAAGTCATTTACCGCTCTCGTTCTTTTTGATACTCGTGCATCGCATTCATACATATCAAGGGGATTTGTGGACAAGTTTAAGCTACCCACCTTAGCCCTTAGGACACCCATGCTAGTAAGCTCACCATGTGTAGAGTATATGGCCAGCCGATGGTGCGATCGGTTACCCTTAACCATTGGTAGCCATGTTTTCCCCTTAGACCTAATAATTCTGGAGTCACAAGGATTGGATGTGATACTAGGCATGGATTGGCTGTCGAAGTATGGAGGAAACATTGACTGTGCTAGTAGGTCAATTCTGCTCACCACCCCGGAGGGAAAAATGATTAAGTATGTATCCAGGCATGCGCCAAGGAGAACCCAAGTAAATTCCCTCTCAGGAAAGTTGTTCAGGAGGAAGTGCCTGTAGTGAAGGACTATCCAGATGTATTTCCAGAGGAGCTACCAGGCATGCCGCCGGATCGAGACATTGAGTTTTTGATAGAGCTGTTGCCAGGCACCGGACCAATATCGAAGAGACCATACCGGATGCCCGCAAATGATCTGGAGGAGATTAAGAAGCAGATTAAGGAGTTATTGGAGAAAGGTTACATTCGACGAAGTTCGTCACCGTGGGGAGCACCAGTGCTTTTGGTTGAGAAGAAGGATGGATCTTTGAGAATGGTTGTTGATTATCGTGCATTGAATGAAGTGACGATCAAGAACAAGTACCCACTGCCGATGATCAATGATTTGTTTGACCAGCTACAAGGAGCTAAAGTATTCTCCAAGATCGATCTACGATCAGGATACCACCAGTTGAAGATCCGAGAACAGGATATACCCAAGACGGCCTTCACCACAAGGTACGAGCTATATGAGTACATGGTTATGTCATTTGGATTGACTAACGCCCCTGCCTATTTCATGAGTATGGTGAATAAGGTGTTCATGTAGTTCTTGGATAAGTTTGTTCTGGTGTTCATTGACGATATCTTGGTATATTCGAAGAATGAAAAGGAGCACAAGGAGCATTTGCGTTTAGTTCTCGAGAAGCTCAGGGAACATCAGTTGTATGCCAAGTTCAGCAAGTGTGAGTTTAGGTTAAAGGAAGTTGGATTTCTTGGCCATGTTATATCAGGAGAAGGTATAGTAGTGGATCCTACCAAGGTTCAGTCTGTCACTGAGTGGTTGGCACCCACCTCAGTTGGAGAGATCCGTAGTTTTCTTGGACTCGCGGGATATTATCGGAGATTCATTGAGAATTTTTCTAAGATTGCGAAGCCCATGAGGGAGTTGCTGAAGAAAGACACTAAATTTAAGTGGATAGATGAATGTGAGGCAAGTTTTCAGGAGCTGAAGAAATGTTTGGTTACAACCCCAGTGCCGATTCTGCCAGATATACGCAAGGAGTTCTAAGTGTATTGCGATGCTTCTCACTTAGGACTTGGAGGTGTACTCATGCAAGATGGAAGAGTTGTTTCATATGCCTCACGTCAGCTTCGACCGCATGAGTTGAATTATGCCACACATGATTTGGAGTTAGTAGCTGTAGTGCATGCACTCAAGACCTGGAGACATTTTCTTATTGGAAACCGTTGTGATGTGTACACGGATCACAAGAGTTTGAAGTACATTTTCACATAGAAGGAGCTGAATCTCATGCAAAGGATATGGTTGGAGCTTATAAAGGATTATGACATGAAGTTGCATTATCATCCAGGCAAGGCCAATGTCATAGCATACGCTTTGAGCCGGAAGAGTTATGCCAATACCCTCATAAGCGGGGGATTACCAAAGGAGTTAGCCGAAGATCTCAAGGAGCTATGTTTGGAGATAGTCCCCAGAGGTTTTGTCACAGCAATGGAAGTTCAGTCAACATTATTGGGAATGATTCGAGAAGCTCAGAAGGATGATAAGGAAATTGCTGAGATAAAGGAGAAGATGAGCAAAGGAAAATCCATGGGTTTTTGTGAGGATGAGCACGACACCTTATGGTTTGAGGACCGTGTTTATGTACCCACTAATGCAGAGATCAGGAAGTTAATACTTCAGGAAGCTCATGACTCGCCATACTCGATACACCCCGGAAACACCAAGATGTATTTGGATTTGAAGGAGCGTTTTTGGTGGACATGGATGAAGAAGGATATTGCCGAGTATGTAGCCGTATGTGATGTATGTCAGAGAGTGAAGGCAGAACATCAGAAGCCAGCAGGATTACTGCAGCCTATGTCGATACCCGAATGGAAGTGGGATAAGCTTGGCATGGATTTCATCACCGGATTACCCAGGACACGATCAGGATATGATTCTATCTGGGTAGTAGTGGATTGTTTGACCAAAGTGGCTCACTTTATCCCAGTGAAAACTACCTATACGAGTGCGAAGTTGGCCAAGATGTATATGACCAGGATCGTGTGTCGGCATGGAGTTCCGAGGACCATCGTATCAGATAGAGGGACCCAGTTTACTTCGAAGTTTTGGAATCAGCTGCACCAGACCTTGGGTACCAGGCTAGAGTTCAGTATAGCCTTTCATCCGCAGAAAGATGGACATACCGAGAGAGTCAATCAGATTCTGAGGACATGTTGAGAGCTTGTGCGCTGGATTATGGATCTAGTTGGGATGATAATTTGCCCTATGCTGAGTTCTGATACAACAACAGTTACTAGACCAGTTTGAAGATGGCACCTTTCGAAGCTTTGTATGGAAGGAGGTGCAGGACACCGTTAATGTGGGATGAAGTTGGAGACCGTCAGTTGTTTGGACCAGATTTGATCAAAGAGTCTGAAGAGAAGGTTAAGTTGATTCGAGATAGACTGAAGGTAGCTCAGTCCAGACAGAAGAGTTATGCAGACTCAAAACGCAAGGAGGTAATTTATGAAATCGGAGATAGAGCATATCTTCGTGTGTCACCTCTGCGAGGAGTTAAACGCTTTGGAGTTAAGGGATTTGTAGGACCATACCGAGTTTTGGAACGTATGGGAGAAGTGGCCTACACGTTGGAGTTACCCGAAGGACTGTCAGGAGTTCATGATGTGTTTCACGTTTCTCAGTTGAAGAAGTGCCATGCTGAGATGGCCGATATCCCTTTGAGAGATACAGTGCCCTTGGAAGCAATTCAGTTGGATAGTGATCTGACCTACGAGGAGAAACCAGTCAAGATTCTCGAGTTTGCCACCAAGTCACACGTAGCAAGGTTATCAAGTTTTGCAAAGTTCAGTGGAGCCACCATACCGAGGATGAAGCCACCTTGGAGTGAGAGGAAGACCTACGCAAAGACCACCCACACCTATTTTCTAACCAACCCGAATCTCGAGGGCGAGATTCATCTTAAGGGGGGTAGGTTTGTAACATCCCAAATTTTCAATTTGAAATGTTATACAAAGGTCATCATACACATATCATATCTTATTTGCAATTTGGGTTTTGATCCTAGAAATTCTAAGCAACTCAAGGACCCATAGAGAGAGTTGGGGATTTCGTTTATTTTCATATTTGAGTTTTTCTCAAATATTGAAAAAAGGATCATTTTGGTTTTAATTATTTTCTCTCCAAAATATTTCTAATATTAAAAATAAAAGAGAGTAGATAAAATGACTTCTCCAAAATAAAGGAAATATTGGAGGAAAAATTTTAAAATCAAATAAATATTTTTATTTGGATTTTATTTGTTATTTTATTTGAATTAGAAAAAATATGCATTTTTCAAAATTGCATTTTAGGCCAAGAAAATGTTCACTTTGTTCTAAATATTTTATTTAGACGATGAAAATTGTTTTTGACATTTTTAGAATTTTTTTATATATTTATTTAGGATTTTTACTTTTCGATGGATTTTTTTTTAAATCGCACGCCCGATTGGGCCAACGGCCCAGCCGAGCCGGGCCAAGCCCACCAGCGCCGCCGCCTCCCGCAGCCGTGCGAGCGCCAGACGCCGCCACCCCCGAGGCCTTTATAACCCGCGCCATCCCCGCCGCCTCTCACCACCACCGCCGCAGCAACAGCAAGCAGCAACAGCCGCGCGAGTCGCCCGCGCGCCCGCTGCCGCCGCCGCTCCGCCGCGCCGCTCCGCCCCACCCGCGCCGCTCCGCCACCGCAGACTCACCGGAGCCGCCGCCCCACCCGAAGTCGCCGCCGCTGTTGACCGGCGCGGAACCGCCTGGTTCGCCGGTTCTTTCGTTTTTCGGTTTTAGATTTAGGTCGCTTTTTTCTTCTGAATTAGGCTTTTTCTTGGTTTGGTTCTTATCCGTGAACATTCGTTCGTTTAGACCTAATAACGAAAGAATTCGTTTGTTCGCCTCTGTTAGCGGACGTTCATCTGATAGATTTTTCTTTTTCTGTTTTATTTTCGCCAGGGACCTACCAACAATTATTTTTATCGTAGATTAGCCCTTGATCTTCAAACCCTCGCAATTTTTGAACCGTTCGTCCAAATCCAGTGAAACCAACGCCAAAAACTTCGTATCGAAGCCCTCTTACCAATTAAACAACTTGAACAATGTTTTGACAATTTAAAATTTGGTTGCAAGCATATTTGCATTCGAAATTCTTTTGACCATAGTTTCAGTTCCATAGCTCCGATTCGATTGATTCTTTTTGCTAGTCGAAGCTCTTCAGTTGGACTTTTAGATTGGATCTTCTTATTTGAGATTTACCCTTGCGTCTTTGCTTTAGTGCTTATGTATGATATTGTTTGTTTGCGATAGAATTCCCGGAGTGCGAAGCGTAATACTACGAGTCTCTAGGGTTTACAGATCGTCAGCAAGGCAAGTAACACATTGATCATACTCCTGTATTACCCAGTTTTTATGCATTAGTTTCAATCCTCAAACACTGCATGATTAGGATGTGATTAACATGTGGGTATTGGGAAGTAGATGATGAGGTAGAACGTATTGCCCTTTTATTATCAAACCTTGGGAGTTACATCTATGTTATGCTTAGGTTGCCACGCTATGCTCGTAGACGTGGTTTGGTTTGAGTGATCCATGACAGATGTGAGATTGTTAATTAATGATTAACTTAAGGTGGCTACTTAAATACACATCTGGGTGGATTGGTTGCGGGCACTTGGGGATATACCAGTGTTGTCCTTTGGTTCGCCACCCAGGCTCAAAGGGATCATAAGATTATTCGTGCTAGAAACTTCCGTGTGCAGCCACAAGCTATTATGGGCTCTAGCATAGTTGAGTATGTTGCATGACCTCTTTCAGTGGTAGACTAGCAGATGTAGGGGATGTAGGTTGGTACTGTCTACCCAGAGTAAAGAGTTAATGTTTCTGAAAGACTGTGTCTTGGTCATCCGTATCTCAAACACCATGTAGTGCGAGAAATCCAACGGAGGAGATCGAGTCTTGTGGGGAAAAGTGTGCAAACCTCCGCAGAGTGTACAAACTAATCATGGTTAGCCGTGTCTCCGGTTATGGACATCTTGAGTATCTGGTGCTTGGATTATCATGTTGATCTCATCACTCTAAATTAATTTGTTGGGTTATTAACTACTGTTTAATCGGGATTGAGATGGGGGTACCATTCTCAATGTTTTATCAACTACCATGATAGTTAAACAAAATATATTCCTTTGATGTAGGAAAAATTGGCTTTTCGCAAAAATATTATAACCATAGAGCCTCCACCAGCCATATATGCATGTAGTGATAGCATTTACCTATTCATTGCTCTACTATGTTATATCGCCAGCATATTCCATGTGCTGACCCGTTTCGGGCTGCAACATATCATGTTGCAGACTTTTCAGACGAAGAGTAAGGTGCGCTAGGTCGTT
Source organism: Triticum aestivum (assembly GCF_018294505.1). Lineage (NCBI taxonomy): Eukaryota > Viridiplantae > Streptophyta > Magnoliopsida > Poales > Poaceae > Triticum > Triticum aestivum. The sequence goes on from NC_057812.1 coordinate 267,058,611, forward strand.
GTCGTGCACTCAGCTATGCCGTTGGAGTTGATGGACTCACTTTATCTTCCAAGTCTTCCGTTGTTATTGTATTTAGATGGCCTTAAGTCATATTATTGTAATAAGTTCTCTTTTCAGACATTCGATGTATTAAGTGTGTGATTGCACTCTGTTATAAATCCTTCAAGTACTGTGTGTGTCAGCATTACCGATCCAGGGATGACAGTTATACATAGAGATTTGACCGTCTGAGGTCGGATCGCTACAAGATGGTACCAGAGCACACGCTGATTGTAGGACACGACCACTAAGATAAGCCATAGGTCACTCTTCTCTACTCATTTCTGACTCCTCTCCATTTTCCACACTATAGGATGGCAGACTCAAGGAACAAGTTTGCACAACCGGATGAAGACACACCTTTTGGGAGACACTTGAAGGAAGTCACTAGGTACCTGAACATCGGAATACCAAGCTTCACCGGGACTTACACCACCACTTTACCAGGAGAGGAGCGTTGGATGATTCGAGTTCAAGTTCCAGGAAGGACATTCACGCCAGTTACTGAGCCCATAGAGTTTTCCTTTGATGCACCAACCTGGAGTCTTGGAAAGAGCATGGCAGCCCACATCGCCATGGGACGCATCGGCGAAGTTTATCACAAGGATCTTAAGGACACCATCTACCAGATATGTAGGCGCCAAGATGAGCAATGGGAGATGATCAGCACCAGCCCACATTAGCCACGGGATGATGCATTACGGAATGAGTAAAGAGACTTGCCGGTGACGAGATTGAACTAGGTATGATGATACCGACGATCAAATCTCAAGCAAGTAACATACCGATGACAAAGGGAACAATGTATGTTGTTATATGGTTTGACCGATAAAGATCTTCGTAGAATATGTAGGAGCCAATATGAGCATCCAGGTTCTGCTATTGGGTATTGACCAGAGATGTGTCTCGTTCATGTCTACATAGTTCTCGAACCCATAGGGTCCGCATGCTTAACATTCGATGACGATCTGTATTATGACTTATGTGATTTGATGAACCAAAGTTTGTCCGAAGTCCCGGATTAGATCATGGACATGATGAGGAGTCTCGAAATGGTCGAGAGGTAAAGATTCATATATTGGAAGGTTGCATTTGGACATGGAATGGTTCTGAGAGGTTCGGGCATTTTCCCAGAGTACCGGGAGGTTACCGAAACCCCCGGGGAGAAGTTATGGGCCTTATGGGCCATAAGAGGGAAGCACACCAGCCCACAAGGGGCTGGTGCGCCCCCCTAGGGCAGGAGGCCGATTAGGACTAGGAGAAGGGGCCGGTCCCCCCTTTCCTTCTCCTTCTCCCTTCCCCATTTCCTACTCCGTGAGGGGGGCGAATCCTACTAGGACTAGGGAGTCCTAGTAGGACTCCACACCTTAGTGCGCCCCTAGGGCCGGCTGCCTCTCCCTCTCCCTCCTTTATATACGGAGGCAGGGGGCACCCCTAGAACACACAAGTTCATCTTTTAGCCATGTGCGGTGCCCCCTCCACAGTTTCACACCTCGGTCATATCGTCGTAGTGCTTAGGCGAAGCCCTGCGTCGGTAACTTCATCATCACCGTCACCACGCCATCATGCTGACGGAACTCCCTCGGCCTCAACTGGATCAAGAGTTTGAGGGACGTCACCGAGCTGAACGTGTGCTGATCATGGAGGTGCCGTATGTTCGGTACTTGGATCGGTTGGAACGTGAAGACGTTCGACTACATCAACCGCGTTACTAAACGCTTCCGCTTTCGGTCTACGAGGGTACGTGGACACACTCTCCCTGCTCATTGCTATGCTTCTCCTAGATAGATCTTGCGTGATCATAGGAAATGTTTTGTAATACTGCATTCCCCAACAGTGGCATCAGAGCCAGGTCTATGCGTAGATGTTATATGCACGAGTAGAACACAAAGAGTTGTGGGCGATAATAGTCATACTGCTTACCAGCCACGTCTTACTTTGATTCAGCGACATTGTTGGATGAAGCGGCCCAGACCGACATTACATGGCTGCGTTCATGAGACTGGTTCTACTGACATGCTTCACACACATGTGGCTGGCGGGTGTCTATTTCTCCAACTTTAGTTGAATCGAGTTTGACTATGCTCGGTCCTTGTTGCAGGTTAAAACAACACACTTGACGGAAAGATCGTTGTGGTTTTGATGCGTAGATAAGAACGGTTCTTTCTAGAAGCTTGTAGCAACCATGTAAAACTTGCAACAACAAAGTAGAGGACGTCTACTTGTTTTTGCAGGGCATGTTGTGATGTGATATGGTCAAGACGTGATGAGATATAAATTGTTGTATGAGATGATCATGTTTTGTTAAAGTTATCGGCAACTGGCAGAAGCCTTATGGTTGTCTCTTTATTGCATAAGATGCAAGCGCCATACAATTGCTTTACTTTATTGCTATGCGATAGCAATAGTTGCAAAAGCAATAGTTGGCGAGACGACCATGTGACGACACGTTGATAGAGATCAAGATGATGGAGATCATGGTGTCATGCCGGTGATGATGGAGATCATGACGGTACTTTGGACATGGAGATCAAAGGCACAAGATGATAATGGCCATATCATGTCACATATTTTGATTGCATGTGATGTTTATCTTTTATGCATCTTATTTTGCTTAGTGCGACGGTAGCATTATGATATGACCCCTTACTAAAATTTCAAGGTATAAGTGTTCTCCCTGAGTATGCACCATTGCAACAGTTCGTCGTGCCGAGACACCACGTGATGATCGAGTGTGATAAGCTCTATGTTCACATACAACGGGTGTAAGCCAGTTTTGCACACGCGGAATACTCGGGTAAACTTGACGAGCCTAGCATATGTAGATATGGCCTCGGAACACCGAGACCGAAAGGTCGAACGTGAATCATATAGTAGATATGATCAACATAGTGATGTTCACCATTGAAGACTACTCCATCTCACGTGATGATCGGACATGGTTTAGTTGATATGGATCACGTGATCATTTAGATGACTAGAGGGATGTTTATCTAAGTGGGCGTCTTAAGTAATATGATTAATTGAACTTTAATTTATCATGAACTTAGTCCTGATAGTATTTGCAAATTATGTTGTAGCTCAATAGCTCATGTTATAGCTCCCCGTTTATTTTTGATATGTTCCTAGAGAAAAATAAGTTGAAAGATGATAGTAGCAATGATGCAGACTGGATCCGTGATCTGAGGATTATCCTCATTGTTGCACAGAAGAATGTCCTTGATGCACCACTAGGTGACTAACCTATTACAGGAGCAGATGCAGACATTATGAACGTTTGGCAAACTCGGTATGATGACTACTTGATAGTTTAGTGCGCCATGCTTTACGGCTTAGAACGGGACTTCAAAAACGTTTTGAATGCCACGGAGCATATGTGATGTTCCAAGAGATGAAATTGGTATTTCAGTCGCATGCCCGTGTTAAGATGTATAAGACCTCAGACAAGTACTTTGCCTACAAGATGGAGGAGAATAGCTCAACTAGTGAGCATGTGCTCAGAATGTCTGGGTACTACAATCACTTGAATCAAGTGGGAGTTAATCTTCCAGATAAGATAATGATTTACAGAGTTCTCTAGTCACTATCACCAAGTTACTAGAACTTCGTGATGAACTATAATATGCAAGGGGTGACAAAAATGATTCCCGAGCTATTCGCGATGTTGAAATCGACGAAGGTAGAAATCAAGAAAGAGCATCAAGTGTTGATGGTTAACAAGACCACTAGTTTCAAGAAAAGGGCAAAAGGAATGAAAGGGAACTTCAAGAAGAATGGCAAGCAAGTTGCCACTCCCATGAAGAAGCCCAAAGCTAAACCTAAGCCTGAAACTGAGTGCTTCTACTGCAAAGGCAATGGTCACTGGAAGCGGAACTGCCCCAAGTATTTGGCGGATAAGAAGGATGGCAAAGTGAACAAAAGTATATATGATATACATGTTATTGATATGTACTTTACTAGTGTTCATAGTAGCCCCTAGGTATTTGATACTGGTTCAGTTGCTATGATTAGTAACTTGAAACAAAGTTACAAAATGAACAAAGAATAGTTGAGGGTGAGGTGACGATGTGTGTTGGAAGTGATTCCAAGGTTGATAAGATCGCCATGACACACTCCCTTTACCTTCAGGATTAATGTTGAACCTAAAATAAATGTTATTTGGTGTTTGCGTTGAGCATAATATGATTGGATCATGTTTATTGCAATACGATTATTCATTTAAGTCAAAGAATAATTGTTATTCTATTTACATGAATAAAACCTTCTATGGTCACACACCCAAGGTGAATGGTTTATTGAATCTCAATCGTAGTAATACACATATTCGTAATATTGATGCCAAAAGATGCAAATTTGATAATGATAATGCAACATACTAGTGACACTGCTGTTTAGGTCATATTGGTGTAAAGCGCATGAAGAAACTCCATGTTGATGGCCCTTTGGAATCACTTGATTATGATTCACTTGATGCTTGCGAACCATGCCTCATGGGCAAGATGACTAAGACTCCGTTCTCCGAAACAATGGAGCGAGACACTGATTTATTGGAAAGAATACAAACCGATGTATGCGGTCCGATGAGTGTTGAGGCTCACGGCGGGTATCGTTATTTTCCGACCTTCACAGATATTTGAGCAGATATGGGTATATCTACTTAATGAAACACAAGTCTAAAACATTGAAAAGTTCAAAGAATTTCATAGTGAAGTGGAGAATCATCATAACAAGAAAAATAAAGTTTCTACGATCTAATCTTGGAGGCGAATATTTGAGTTACGAGTTTGGCCTTCATTTGAAACAATGTGGAATAGTTTTGCAACTCACGCCACCTGGAACACCATAGTGTAATGGTGTGTCTGAACACCGTAACCGTACTTTATTATATATGGTACGATCTATGATGTCTCTTACTGATTTACCACTATCATTTTGGGGTTATGCATTAGAGACAACTGCATTCATGTTAAATAGGGCACCGTCTAAAAATCTATTGAGACGACATCGTATGAACCAATGTTGGGGATATTGCTTATCGGGAACTTATCGGTCGACCCATGATAAGGGGTAAATCGGCAAGTTTATCGGCATATCGGCCGATTTATCGCCATATCGGCTGATTTATCGGCCGATTTATCTTATCGTCCAGACAACGATAAGCGATAAATCGGCCGATTTATCGGAATATCGAAAGATATCGTGAACAGTGGTATGAACTGTTGTTCTGCAAGAAACCTAGACTGTCATTTCTTAAAGTTGGGGTTGCGATGCTTATGTGAAAAAAGTTTCAGCCTGATAAACTCAAAGCTAAATCGGAGAAGTGCGTCTTTATAGGATACCCAAAATAAACTGTTGGGTACACCTTCTATCACAGATCCGAAGGCAAGATCTTTGTTGCTAAGAGTGGATCCTTTCTAGAGAAGGAGTTTCTCTCGAAAGAAGTGAGTGGGGGGAAAGTAGAACTTGATGAAGTAATTGTACCTTCTCTCGAATTGGAAAGTAGCTCATCACTAAAATCAGTTCCAGTGATGCCTACACCAATTAGTGAGGAAGTTAATGATGATGATCATAAAACTTCAGATTAAGTTACAACCGAACCTCGTAGGTCAACCAGAGTATGATCCGCACCAAAGTGGTACGGTAATCCTGTTTTGGAAGTCATGTTACTAGACCATGACGAACCTACGAACTATGAGGAAGCAATGATGAGCCCAGAATCCGCGAAATGGCTTGAGGCCATGAAATCTGAGATGGGATCCATGTATGAGAACAAAGTATGGACTTTGATTGACTTTCCTGATGATCGGCGAGCCATTGAGAATAAATGGATCTTCAAGAGGAAGACGGACGCTGATAGTAGTGTTACTATCTACAAAGCTCGAATTGTCGCAAAAGGTTTTCGACAAGTTCAAGGTGTTGACTACGATAATATTTTCTCACTCGTAGCGATGCTTAAGTCTGTCCAAATCATGTTAGCAATTGCCACATTTTATGAAATCTGGCAAATGGATGTCAAAACTACATTCCTTAATGTATTTCTTAAAGAAGAGTTGTATATGATGTAACAAGAAGGTTTTGTCAACCCTAAAGGTGCTAACAAAGTGTGCAAGCTCTAGCGATCCATCTATGGACTGGTGCAAGCATCTCGGAGTTGGAATATACGCTTTGATAAGGTGATCAAAGCATATCGTTTTATACAGACTTTTGGTGAAGCCTGTATTTACAAGAAAGTGAGTTGGAGCACTACATCCTTTCTGATAAGTATATGTATGACATATTATTGATCAGAAATTATGTAGAATTTTCTGGAAACCATAAAGGAGTGTTTGAAATGAGTTTTTCAAAGAAAGACCTCGGTGAAGCTGCTTACATATTGAGCATCAAGATCTATATATATAGATCAAGACGCTTGATAAGTTTTTCAATGAGTACATACCTTGACAAGATTTTGAAGTAGTTCAAAATGGAACAGTCAAAGAAGGAGTTCTTGCTTGTATTGCAAGGTTGAGTAAGACTCAAAACACGACCACAGCAAAAAATAGAAAGAGAATGAAAGTCATTCCCTATACCTCAGCCATAGGTTCTATAAAGTATGCTATGTTGTGTACCAAACCTATTGTGTACCTTGCCATGAGTTTGGCAAGGGGGTACGATATTGATCCAGGAGTGGATCACTGGACAGCGGTCAAAATTATCCTTAGAAGACTAAGGAGATATTTCTCGGTTATGGAGGTGATAAAGGGTTCGTCGTAAAGAGTTACGTCGATGCAAGCTTTTACACCGATCCAGCTGACTCTGAGTCTCAATCTGGATACATATTGAAAGTGGGAGACTTTAGCTAGAGTAGCTCCATGCAGAGCATTGTAGACATAGAAAATTTGCAAAATACATATGGCTCTGAATGTGACATACCCATTGAATAAACTTCTCTCACAAGCAAAACATGATCACACCTTAGTACTCTTTGGGTGTTAATCACATGGCGATGTGAACTAGATTATTGACTCTATTAAACCCTTTGGGTGTTGGTCACATGGTGATGTGAACTAATCACATAAAGATGTGAACTATTGGTGTTAAATCACATGATGATGTGAACTAGATTATTGACTCTAGTGCAAGTGGGAGACTGAAGGAAATATGCCCTAGAGGCAATAATAAAGTTGTTATTTATATTTCGTTATATCATGATAAATGTTAATTATTCATCCTAGAATTGTATTAACCGGAAACTTGGTACATGTGTCAATACATAGACAAACAGAGTGTCCCTAGTATGCCTCTACTTGACTAGCTCGTTAATCAAAGATGGTTAAGTTTCCTAACCATAGACATGTGTTGTCATTTGATGAACGGGATCACATCATTAGAGAATGATGTGATGGACAAGACCCATCCGTTAGCTTAGCATAATGATCATTTAGTTTTATTGCTATTGCTTTCTACTTATACATGTTCCTCTGACTATGAGATTATGCAACTCCCGAATACCGGAGGAACACCTTGTGTGCTATCAAACGTCACAACGTAACTGGGTGATTATAAAGATGCTCTACAGGTGTCTCCAATGGTGTTTGTTGAGTTGGCATAGATCGAGATTAGGATTTTTCACTCCGTGTATCGGAGAGGTATCTCTGGGCCCTCTCGGTAATGCACATCACTACGAGCCTTGCAAGCAATGTGTCTAATGAGTTAGCCACGGGATGATGCATTACGAAACGAGTAAAGAGACTTGTCAGTGACGAGATTGAACTAGGTATGATGATACCGACGATCAAATATCATTCAAGTAACATACCGATGACAAAGGGAACAACGTATGTTGTTATACGGTTTGACCGATAAAGATCTTCATAGAATATGTAGGAGCAATATGAGCATCTAGGTTCTGCTATTGGTTATTGACCAGAGATGTGTCTCGTTCATGTCTACATAGTTCTCGAACCCGTAGGGTTCGCACGCTTAACATTCGATGACGATTTGTATTATGAGTTATGTGATTTGATGAACCGAAGTTTGTCCGAAGTCCCAGATGAGATCACAGACATGATGAGGAGTCTCGAAATGGTCGAGAGGTAAAGATTCATATATTGGAAGGTTGCATTTGGACATCAGAATGGTTCTGAGAGGTTCGGGCATTTTCCCGGAGTACCGGGAGGTTACGGAACCCCTCGGGAGAAGTTATGGGCCTTATGGGCCATAAGAGGGAAGCACACCAGCCCACAAGGGGCTGGTGCACCCTCCTAGGGCAGGAGGCTGATTAGGACTAGGAGAAGGGGGATGGTCCCCCTTTCCTTCTCCTTCTCCCTTCCCCCTTTCCTACTCCGTGTGGGAGGTGGAATCCTACTAGGACTAGGGAGTCCTAGTAGGACTCCACACCTTGGCACCCCCTAGGGCCGACTGCCTCTCCCTCTCCCTCCCCCTCCTTTATATACGGAGGCAGGGGCACCCCTATAACACACAAGTTGATCTTTTAGCCGTGTGCGGTGCCCCTCCATAGTTTCACACCTCGATCATATCGTCGTAGTGCTTAGGCGAAGCCCTGCGCCGGTAACTTCATCATCACCATCACCATGCCGTTGTGCTGACGGAACTCTCCCTCGGCCTCAACTGGATCAAGAGTTCGAGGGATGTCACCGAGATGAACGTGTGCTGATTGCGGAGGTGCCGTTCGTTTGGTACTAGGATCGGTTGGATCGTGAAGACGTTCGACTACATCAACCACATTACTAAACGCTTCCGCTTTCGGTCTACGAGGGTACATGGACACACTCTCCCTGCTCGTTGCTATGCTTCTCCTAGATAGATCTTGCGTGATCGTAGGATTTTTTTGAAATACTGCGTTCCCCAACAAGAAAAGCATAGACATTGGATCAACAATGGATAATTGTGTTGGATGATATTTATCATATAACAGTCACAACCTAGAGCGATACACAATATTTCCAATTCATCAATGTAATGTAGGCATGTATTTCGTATATAGTCTTGTGTGCTTATAATAAGAACTTGCATGACATCTCTTGTCCTACCCTCCCATGGCAGCGATGTCCATAAGGAAACTAAGGGATATTAATGCCTTCTTTTAATAGAGAACCTGAACAAAGCATTAACACATGGTGAATACATGAACTCCTCGAATTACAATCATCCCCGGAGAGTATCCCAACTATTGTCACTTTGGGTCTACAGATCAGAACAATAACAAGTGCATATAACGAGCAGAAAGGATCAAGAACTCAAATATATTCATGAAAACATAGAGGGTTCAGATATGAAATCATGACATTCGGGCCCTAGTGACAAGCATTAAGCATAGCAAAGTCATAACAACATCAATCTCGGTACATTAACTTGAAGGGCAGCAAGGTTGATGTAAAGGCCCTCCGTGATCGAATCCCCCTCCGACAGAGTATTGGAACAGGTCTCCAGATGGTATCTCACAAGGAAAGTAACTTGCGGCGGCGTAAAAATATTTTTGGTGTGCCCTCTGGTATACGGGCAATATTTGGGTATTTATGGAGCAAAGATTAGGGTTGGAAGTGCCACGATGGGCCCACAAGCCTGGGGGCGCCACCCCAGGGCGCGCCTCCCGAGCTTGTGGCTAATATGTGGCCCTCTGGTCTCCTCCTGAAGCTTCCTAGGTGTCTTCTAGTCCAAGAAAATTTGTCAAAAAGTTATGTTCCATTTGGTATTGATTTTCTGTAAAAGACAAAAAGTTGGACAAAACAACAACTGGCATTAGCACTAGATTAATCGGTTAGTCCCAAAAAATGATATAAAATAGCATAATAATGCATATAAAACAACCAAGATGGATAATATAATAGCATCGAACAACCAAAATTATAGATACGTTGGAGACATATCAACCCACCACAACATTCAACCATGTATGGGAAAATGTTTTTCAATCAATTGTTCTACTTATATTCAATAAATATTGCTAGAACTATACATAGTCAAATATAATAAGTCGTATGTAGTTTTAATACAGGTTCTCATGTTCTCAACTTAAATTTTCATTAACGAATTCCTACAGCAATGTGCAGGGTATAATCTAGTATATTATATACAATTTTATTAAACATAGCATGCATTCCCATGGCAAACTTGCCATGATATTGTTTACATAGTACATTTTTCTTTTTTGCCATACTTTTTCCGATGGCAAGTTCACATGCACGCCTAGGGAAAATTTGCCATGATTGTTAGCAAACAACAACATAGATAAATTTCTATGTATTTAGTACAAAATTGTTCTATAATTGACATGCTCTATATAATATCTTTTTATTTTTCCATGTGACCTTGTGACCCTTATTTCAAAATTAGTGTACCTTTTTCCACGATGTTTATATACCCTTGCCATGGGGATATTGTTAGAAATATGCCCTAGAGGCAACAATAAAGTGGTCATTATTATATTTCCTTGTTCATGATAATTGTCTATTGTTCATGCTATAATTGTATTAATCAGAAACCGTAATACATGTGTGAATACATAGACCACAACATGTCCCTAGTAAGCCCCTAGTTGACTAGCTCGTTGATCAATAGATGGTTGTGGTTTCCTGACCATGGACATTGGATGTCGTTGATAACGGGATCACATTATTAGGAAAATGATGTGATGACAAGACCCAATCCTAAGCATAGCACAAGATCGTGTAGTTCATTTGCTAGAGCTTTTCTAATGTCAAGTATCATTTCCTTAGACCATGAGATTATGCAACTCCCGGATACCGTAGGAATGCTTTGGGTGTATCAAACGTCACAACATAGCTGGGTGGCTATAAAGGTGCACTACAGGTATCTCCGAAAGTATCTGTTGGGTTGGCATGAATCAAGACCGGGATTTGTCACTCCATATGACGGAGGGGTATCTCTGGGCCCACTCTGTAATGCATCATCATAATGATCTCAATGTGACTAAGGAGTTAGCCATGGGATCATGCATTACGGAACGAGTAAAGAGACTTGCCAGTAACAAGATTGAATGAGGTATGGGGATACCGACGATCGAATCTCGGGCAATTAACATACCGATGGACAAAGGGAATTGTATACGAGATTGATTGAATCCTCGACATCGTGGTTCATTCGATGATATCATCGTGGAACATGTGGGAGCCAACATGGGTATCCAGATCCCGCAGTTGGTTATTGTCCAGTGAGATGTCTCGGTCATGTCTACATATGTCCCGAACCCGTAGGGTCTACACACTTAAGGTTCGGTGACGCTAGAGTTGTTATGGGAAATTCTATGTGGTTACCGAAGGTTGTTCGGAGTCCCATATGAGATCCCGGACATCACGAGGAGTTTTTCTGGAGGTGAAGATTTATATATGGGAAGTCCAGTTTCAGTCACCGGAATGGTTTCGAGGGTTATCGGTATTGTACCGGGACCACCGAAAGGTGTCCGGGGTTCCACCAGGTGAGGCCACCTGCCCCGAAGGACTTAGTTGGCTGAATATGGGAGGGGACTAGCCCCCCAGTGGGCTGGTGGGCCCCCCAAGGGCCCAAGGTGCCTAGGGTTGGAAACCCTAGGGGGAGGGGGTGCCTCCCACCTGCTTGGGGCAAAAGTATCATCCTCCTGGCCGCTGCCCCCCTCTAGATGCATCTAGGGGGGCAGCCCCCTCTCCTCTTCACCCTATAAATAGGTGGGGGTGGGAGGGCAGCTGCACCCCTTCCCCTGGCGCAGCCCTCCACCCTCCAACACCTCCTCCTCTGTAGTGCTTGGCGAAGCCCTGCCGGAGAACTGCAAGCTCCACCACCACGTCGTCGTGCCGTCGGAGTTCTCCCTCAACTTCTCCTCCCCCCTTACTGGATCAAGAAGGAGGAGACATCCCCGGGCTATACGTGTGTTGAACATGGAGGCGCCGTCCCTTCGGCGCTTGGATCGGATCTTTCATGATTTGAATCGCTACGAGTAGGACTCCATCAACCGCGTTCTTGTAACGCTTCCGCTTAGTGATCCTCAAGGGTATGAAGATGCACTCCCTCTCTCTTGTTGCTAGTCTCTCCTAGATTTATCTTGGTGACACGTAGGATTTTTTTGAATTATTACTACGTTACCCAACAGTGGCATCATGAGCTAGGTCTATGCGTAGATTCTATGCACGAGTAGAACACAAGTAGTTGTGGGCGATGATTTGTTCAATTTGCTTACCGTTACTAGTCTTATCTTGATTCAGCGACATTGTGGGATGAAGCGGCCCGGACCGACCTTACGCGTACGCTTACATGAGACAGGTTCCACCGATTAACATGCACATGTTGCATAAGGTGGCTAGCGGGTGTCTGTCTCTCCCACTTTAATCGGATCAGATTCGATGAAGAGGTTCCTTATGAAGGGTAAATAGCAATTGGCATATCACCGTTGTGGCTTTTGCGTAGGTAAGAAACGTTCTTGCTAGAAACCCATAGCAGCCACGTAAAACATGCAACAACAATTAGAGGACGTCTAGCTTGTTTTTGCAGGGTATGCTATGTGCTGTGATATGGCCAAAAGGATGTGATGAATTATATATGTGATGTATGATATTGATCATATTCTTGTAATAGGAATCACGACTTGCATGTCGATGTGTATGACAACCGGCAGGAGCCATAGGAGTTGTCTTAATTTATTGTATGACCTACATGCCAATGAAAACACCATGTAATTACTTTACTTTATTGCTAACCATTAGCCATAGTAGTAGAAGTAATAGTTGGCGATACAACTTCATGAAGACACGATGATGGAGATCATGGTGTCATGTCAGTGATGAAGGTGATCATGCCGCGCCTCGAAGATGGAGATCAAAGGCGTAAGATGATATTGGCCATATCATGTCACTTTATGATTTGCATGTGATGTTTGTCATGTTTACATCTTATTTGCTTAGAACAAGGGTAGCATAAATAAGATGAGCCCTCACTAATTTTTTCAATAAATGTGTTCCCCCTAACTGTGCACCATAGCGAAGGTTCGTTGTTTCGAAGCACCACATGATGATCGGGTGTGATAGATTCTAACATTCGCATACAACTGGTGTAAGCCAGATTTACACATGCGAAACACTTAGGTTCACTTGACGAGCCTAGCATGTACAGACATCGCCCCGGAACACGAGAGACCGAAAGGTCGAACATGAGTCGTATAGTAGATGCGATCAACATGGAGATGTTCACCGTTGATGACTAGTCCGTCTCACGTGATGATCGTACACGGCCTTGTCGTCTCGGATCATGTATCACTTAGATGACTAGATGGCTGTCTATCTGATTGGGAATTCATTAAATAATTTGATTAGATGAACTTAATTATCATGAACTTAGTCTAAAGTTGTATTTACAATCTATCTTGTGGATCCAATGGCCCACACTAACATTGCCCTCAACTTCAACGCGTTCCTAGAGAAAACCAAGCTGAAAGACGATGGTAGCAACTATATGGACTGGGTCCATAACTTAAGGATCATCCTCATAGCTGCCAAGAAACCATATGTCCTTGAAGCACCGCTAGGTGACGCACCCATTTTCCCAGCAACTCAAGACGTTATGAACGCCTGGCAGTCGCGTAGTGATGATTACTCCCTAGTTCAGTGCGGCGTGCTTTACAGCTTAGAACCAGAGCTCCGAAAGCGTTTTGAGCAACACAGAGCATATGAGATGTTCCAAGAGCTGAAAATGGTTTTCCAAGCTCATGCCTGGGTCGAGAGATATGAAGTCTCTGACAAGTTATACAATTGTAAGATGGAGGAAAACAGTTCTGTCAGCGAGCATATACTCAAAATGTCTAGGTTGCAGAACCGCTTGTCTCAGCTGGGAGTTAATCTTCTAGATGACTCGGTCATTGACAGGATCCTCCAGTCGCTTCCACCGAGCTACAAGAGATTTGTGATGAACTACAATATGCAAGGGATGGAGAAGTCCATTCCTGAGTTATATTCAATGCTAAAATCAGCGGAGGTCGAGATCAAAAAGGAACATCAAGTGTTGATGGTGAATAAGACCACTAGTTTCAAGAAAGGCAAGGGTAAGAAGAACTTCAAGAAGGACGACAAGGGAGTTGCCGTGCCCGGTAAGTCAGTTGCCGGGAAGAAGCCAAAGAATGGACCCAAGCCTAAGACTGAGTGCTTTTATTGCAAGGGTAATGGTCACTGGAAGCGGAACTACCCCAAGTACTTAGCGGATAAGAAGGCCGGCAACACCAAAGGTATATATGATATACATGTTATTGATGTGTACATTACGAACGCTCATAGTAGCTCTTGGGTATTTGATATCGGTGCAGTTGCTCACATTTGTAACTCAAAACAGGAGCCGCGGGATAAGCGGAGACTAGCGAAGGACGAGGTGACGATGCGCGCCGGGAATAGTTCCAAGGTCGATGTGATCGCCGTCGGCACGCTACCTCTACATCTACCTTCGGGATTAGTTTTAAACCTCAATAATTGTTATTTAGTGTCAGCTTTGAGCATGAACATTGTATCTGGATCTTGTTTAATGCGAGATGGCTACTCATTTAAATCCAAGAATAATTGTTGTTCTATTTATATGAGAGATATGTTTTATGGTCATGCCCCGCTGGTCAATGGTTTATTTTTATTGAATCTCGAATGTGATGTCACACATATTCATAGTGTGAATGCCAAAATATGTAAGGTTGATAATGATAGTCCCGCATACACTACAAAAAAAAGACACATCCGTGACATTTTGGGCTGAATGAAATTTTTTCTGTCATACATATGACACTTCTATGACGATAATTGTGACAAAACCCGATATCATCATAGATGTGGTGAGCTCCTACTTCTATGACAAAAAATCATGACAGAAAATGGGCTTTTCGTCCTGGGCGGGCCGAAGACGCAGCTGCATGACATTCTTTGGGCCGTCCATGATGGAAAAAAACCGTGGTAGAAGCAAGGGCAAGGAAAATTTCAGGGAGTTTCCGGTTACGGTGGGAGGTCGGGGGCCGAGCGATGCGCGTTTCTCTCGTACACGTACGCGCGTGTGTGCGAGGCGTTGGCTCTAACTGAACCCGAGCAAGGTGTTGGGCTCTAACTGAACCCGAGCGATTGCACTGCAGGCTACACGTTACTGAACCCGAGCGATCGATCGATGGCTGTTAACTGAACCCGATCGAGCGTTTCCTTCGCTACTGCTGCTAACTGAAGCCGATCGATGCTACCTCTAGGATGAACAGTGAGCGTTGTGGGGGGGGGGTTGGATGAACAGTGAGCGGTGGCGTCGCCTCTGGATGAACAGGACCCCGTGGTGTGGTGGAGGGCTGGATGAACAGTAGACGGTGGAGGGGTCCCCGTGGAGGGGTGGTTGAACAGGACCCCGTGTTGTGGAGGGCTGGATGAACAGTAGACGGTGGAGGGGTGCCCGTGGAGGGGTGGTTGAACAGTAGCTGGTGGAGTAGCGCGCGGTGGAGGCTGGAGGAGGTCGACGGTAGCCCGTGGAGGCTGGAGGAGGTCGATGGTGGAGATGAACAGTATCCCGTGGACTCCCGTTTTGCGGTACGCCACACCCCTCCCGATGAACAGGACCCCCGTTTCGACCGTAGGAGGTCCGTTTCGTCCATTTTGCAGTACGCCACACCCCTCCCGATCAACATGACCCCCGTTTTGACCGTAGGAGGTCCGTTTCGTCCATTTTGCGGTACGCCACACCCCTCCCGATCAACAGGACCCCCGTTTCGACCGTAGGAGGTCCGTTTCCTCCGTTTTGCGGTACGCCACACCCCTCCCGATCAACAAGACCCCGTTCCGAACATAGGAGGTCTGTTTCCTCCGTTGTGCAGTACGCCAGGCCTCGTTTCCATCGCACGTTCCGTCCAAGCCCTCCCGATGAACACGCCCACACATTCCGTTCCGACCCAGCCGGTTGGCTCCCACGCGTTCCGTTGCCTCTCGATGAACACGACGCATTTCGTTGCCTCCCCATGAACACGACGCATTCCGTTGCCTCCCCATGAACACGACGACGACGCTGTTTCTCCGTTCCGACCCAGCCATGTACACGAGCCCTGGCCATACGTATGCGCGAGTAGGCGTTCGAGACCCCGCCCGTATGTACACATACGTGGCCGTATTTTGTTTCTTGCACCCAGGCCGTTGTACGTACGTGTACATGCTACGT
Source organism: Triticum aestivum (assembly GCF_018294505.1). Lineage (NCBI taxonomy): Eukaryota > Viridiplantae > Streptophyta > Magnoliopsida > Poales > Poaceae > Triticum > Triticum aestivum. The sequence goes on from NC_057812.1 coordinate 267,074,793, forward strand.
GCGCGCCTCTACTACGACACGTACGTGCCTCTACTACGACACGTGCGCGCCTCTACATCCACCAGTACATATGTATGTACACGTTCACGACCAGAATGACAATGCTACGTACGCTTCGACCAGGTGGGTCCCGACTGTCAGGCACTTCCTTGCCTGCGAAGATGTAGCTGGTGGGTCCCAGCAGTCAGGGGGCGAATCGTTATTTTGCCTGAACACACTTCCTTGCGTGCGAAGATGTAGCTGGTGGGTCCCAGCAGTCAGGGGCAAACGTTTTTTTTTCACAAAATACGGTGGCCCGTCCGGTGGGTCCCCGCTGTTAGGTGGAGGAATAATTATTTTGCATGTAATAAGGAGGCACTTCCTTGCTGCGGCCATGGACCCAGCTGTCAGGCTCTCCACGTATAGTCCACGTCCGATGGAAGTCGTTCCTTGACGATGTTGACCACGTCGCGCCGAGAGCACCAGGGCGGTGGATGACAGCGAGGCCTAGGAAGGGGACGACGCGGAGCCGGGGAAGACGCGGCAGTGGATGCCCACGCATAGAGGAGTACGAGGGTTCACTGGTTCGCTGCGCTGTGAGGCTGCCGTCGCCGCAGAATAATAGGGGGTGTGGGTGAGTAGAGGGATGGCCTGGCCAGCGGTGGGAGTAGTAGGGGCCGGTGAGGCCTCCGCCGCATCGCAGCCGACCACGGGAGGCAGGAGCACGAGGCACGACCGGCGCTGGTTTGGGTGGCTGGAGCAAGAATACCAGAGGTTGAAGAAGCACTACGACCGTTGGATGGACGTCGTACGGTCACTGGAGCTAGAATCGTGCATATTGACTAAGTTGACAAAGCCCTCTGTCCCCGTCAACTTAGTAGGCCCACAAGTCAGCCTGCCACTATACTGGGTCCCAGCTAGTAGGGGGAGTATTCATTTTTTTGTCCGTAATAAGGAGGCACTTCCTTGCGTGCGAAGATATAGCTGGTGGGTCCGAGCTGTCAGCGGCGGTAACATTTTTTTTGCGAAATACAGAGGCCCTTTCGGTGGGTCCCTGATGTCAGGTGGAGGAATCATTATTTTGTGCGTAATAAGGAGGCATTTCCTTGCGTGCGGCCGTGGACCCAGCTGTCGGCCTCTCCATGTACAGTCCACTTCAGATGCCTGTCGGTCGTTGACCATGTTGACCAGGCCGCGCCGAGAGCACCAGATGTTGGGGAACGTAGTAATTTCAAAATTTCCTACGCACACACAAGATCATGGTGATGCATAGCAACGAGAGGGGAGAGTGTTGTCTACGTACCCTCGTAGACCGACAGCGGAAGCGTTAGCACAACACGGTTGATGTAGTCGTACGTCTTCACGGCCCGACCGATCAAGCACCGAAACTACGACACCTCCGAGTTCTAGCACACGTTCAGCTCGATGATGATCCCCGGACTCCGATCCAGCAAAGTGTCAGGGAAGAGTTCCGTCAGCACGACGGCGTGGTGACGATCTTGATGTACTACCGTCGCAGGGCTTCGCCTAAGCACCGCTACAATATTATCGAGGATTATGGTGGAAGGGGGCACCGCACACGGCTAAGAATATGATCACGTGGATCAACTTGTGTCTAGAGGTGCCCCCCTGCCCCCGTATATAAAGGAGCAAGGGAGAAGGAGGCCGGCCCTAGGAGGGGGCGCGCCAAGTGTGGAGTCCTACTAGGACTCCCTAGTCCTAGTAGGATTCCACCTCCCATATGGAATAGGAAAAGAGGAAGGGAAAAGGAGAAGGAAGGAAGGGGGCGCCCCCCTTCCCTAGTCCAATTCGGACCAGACCAAGGGGAGGGGTGCGGCCACCCTTGAGGCCCTTTTTCTTCTTTTCCGTATGGCCCAATAAGGCCCAATACGTATTCCCGTAACTCTCCGGTACTCCGAAAAATACCCGAATCACTCGGAACCTTTCCGATGTCCGAATATAGTCGTCCAATATATCGATCTTTATGTCTCAACCATTTCGAGACTCCTCGTCATGTCCCCGATCTCATCCGGGACTCCGAACTCCTTCGGTACATCAAAACTCATAAACTCATAATATAACTGTCATTGAAACCTTAAGCGTGCAGACCCTACGGGTTCGAGAACAATGTAGACATGACCGAGACACATCTCCAGTCAATAACCAATAGTGGAACCTGGATGCTCATATTAGCTCCCACATATTCTACGAAGATCTTTATCGGTCAGATCGCATAACAACATATGTTGTTCCCTTTGTCATCGGTATGTTACTTTCCCGAGATTCGATCATCGGTATCTTAATACCTAGTTCAATCTCGTTACCGGCAAGTCTCTTTACTTGTTCCGTAATACATCATCTCACAACTAACTCATTAGTTGCAATGCTTGCAAGGCTTATGTGATGTGTATTACCGAGAGGGCCCAGAGATACCTCTCCGACAATTGGAGTGACAAATCCTAATCTCGAAATACGCCAACCCAACATGTACCTTTGGAGACACCTGTAGAGCTCCTTTGTAATTACCCAGTTACGTTGTGACGTTTGGTAGCACACAAAGTGTTCCTCCGGCAAACGGGAGTTGCATAATCTCATAGTCATAGAAACATGTATAAGTCATGAGGAAAGCAATAGCAACATACTAAACGATCGGCTGCTAAGCTAATGGAATGGGTCATGTCAATCACATCATTCTTCTAATGATGTGATCCCGTTAATCAAATAACAACTCTTTTGTTCATGGTTAGGAAACATAACCATCTTCGATTAACGAGCTAGTCAAGTAGAGGCATACTAGTGACACTCTGTTTGTCTATGTATTCACACATGTATTATGTTTCCGGTTAATACAATTCTAGCATGAATAATAAACATTTATCATGATATAAGGAAATAAATAATAACTTTATTATTGCCTCTAGGGCATATTTCCTTCACCAGAGCGGTGGACGATGGCAAGGCCTAGGAAGGGAATGACACGGAGGCAGGGAAGACTCGGCAGTTGTTTCCCACGCGGAGGGGAGTACATTGTACGAGGGTTTACTGGTTCGTCTACCGTCGTCGGAGAATAACAACAGGTGTGGGTGAGTAGAGGGATGGCTAGGCCAGCGATGGGAGTACGATGGAGCGGTGAGGCCTGCGCGGCAGCAGTGCCGGCCGCAGGAAGGAGGGAGCAGGCAGTCCCGCTGGCTCTAGTTTGAGCGGCTGGAGAAGGAAGAGCAGAGATTGAAGAAGCATGACGGCCGTTGGATGGCCATCCAACAGTCACTGCTTGTGCGTCAACCTTTTTTAGGAAAGCCTCAAATCTAGCATACAGCCCATTTGCCATTATTTCTAATAATTGATAGCCCATTTTCTAATTATTAAGGTTTTTTTGGAGCCCATATTCTTTTTGTTAGCATTACAGCCCATATTGTGGCCAGGGTTAAAAAATTATACGAAATTTTGCATATTTCGGTGTGGTCCGAACTGTTTTTAATCCCGAAATTTTGAATCACATTCAAACTGATTTTAAAAATAAATGTATATCAATATAAAATCCAACAAATTCTCCACGCATAAAAATTAATGTAATTTAAAATCTCGAAATGAAAAAAAGATATTTGAAACTAATTGCCGGTTTGATGTGTTTTAAAAATGTACATCCCATTTCTCATTACTAATGGGCCATTTTCTCGGCCAGCCGAATGAAAGCTCTCCTTGTCTTGAAAGACTTGTAGCCCAACAGGCCTGACAAAGCGACTTACTTAGCAAATCACAAAAAAACTGGGATGTGGCCATGGACCAAGCTGCCAGCCTCTCCACGTACAGTACTCTTCCGATGGAAGTCATTCCTTGACCACGTTGACCACGCCGCGCGGAGAGCACCACAGCGGTGGACGACAGCGATGCCTAGGAAGGGGATGACACGGAGCTGGGGAAGACGCGACAGTGGAAGCCCACGCGGAGAGGAGTACGGGGGTTCACTGGTTCGGCTGCGGTGTGAGGCCGCCGTCGCCGCAGGGCCTGGCCAGTGGTGGGAATAGTAGGGGGCGGTGAGGCCTCCGCGGCAGCACAACCGGCCACGGGAGGCAGGAGCATGCTACACGACCGGCGCTGCTTTGGGCGGCTGGAGCAAGAAGACCAGAGGTTGAAGAAGCACAACGGCCGTTGGATGGACATCGTACGGTCACTGGAGTTAGAATCGTTCATATTGACTAAGTTGACAAAGCCCTTCATACCCGTCAACTTAGTAGGCCCACAAGTCAGCCTCCCACCAAGGTGGGTCCCAGCTAGCCGGGGGAGTATTCATTTTTTTGTGCGTAATAAGGAGGCACTTCCGATGGGTCCGAGCTGACAGCGGGGGGAACATTTTTTCGCGAAATATGGTGGCCCGTCAGGTGGGTCCTAGCAGTCAGTGGGCAAACATTTTTTTCACAAAATCCGGTGGCCCGTCCAGTGGGTCCCTGCTGTCAGTTGGAGGAATCATTATTTTTCATGTAATAAGGAGGCACTTACTTGCTGCGGCCGTGGACCCAGCCGAGACTCTCCACGTACAGTATACTTCCGATGGAAGTCGTTCCTTGACCATGTTGACCTCAGCGTGTTCCGTTGCATGCATGCATCCATGGGCGTGGTGCGTCCCCACTGTCAGCCTCTCACGTACATTCATCTTCCGACGAATCTCGGTTGTTGACCACGCTAACCACACCGTGCCGAGCGCACCCAGACTGGAATGACCCGGAGATGGGGAAGACGGGGCAGTGGAGTCGCAGATGAAGAGGAGTGGGAAACTTCACTGGTTCGGGTGCATGGCAGCACAGCCGCGGTGCCGCCCACGGGATACAGGAGCAAGAACAGAGGTTGAAGAAGGAGCACGGCTGTTGGATTAACATCCAACGGTCTAGCTGCTAGAATCATTTGTTGATTAAGTTGACAAAGCCGTGCGTACACGTCCTCTTAGTAGGCCCACAAGTCAGTCACCAAATCTGACGTGTCCCAGCTGTCAACAGGATGAATAATTTTTTTGCAAAACAAGGAGGCACTTCCTTCTGTGCGAAGATATAGCCGGTGGGTCCCAGATGTCAGGTGGAGGAAACATTTTTTTTCCAGCTTAATAAGGAGGAACTTTCCTTGCGTGCGACCATGGACCTCGTGGGTCCTAGCCGTCAGGCTCTCCACGTACAGTCCTCTTCTGATGACTCTCGTTTGTTGACCACACCGCACTGAACGCAGCGAGGCGGTGGACGACGGCGAGGCCCCGGACGGGAATGACTCGGAGATGGGAAAACATGGCAGTGGAGTCGCAGATTGAGAGGAGGAGAAGGGTTATAACTGGTTCTGTTGTGGCGTGGGGCTGTAGTATGTGGAGAATAACAGGAGGTGTCGAGGGGTGGAGGGATAGCCTGGCCGGCGGTGGGGTAGCGCTTCACAGCGATGCGTGCTAAGCAGAGCCGCTAGCCGCCGGAGGCCGGACCAGGCGGTCTCGGCGATGCTGGAGGAAGAAGACGAGAGATTGAAGGTGCATGTCGGCCTTTGGATATAAATCCAATGGCTGTGGATGACACAATCATTTGTTGACCAAGTTGACAACGCCCTGCGTAGGCTTCGACCTATTGGCCCACATGTCAGCCTGCAAAAATGTGGCATATATTTAACCCATGTTTTCTAGAATGTACAGTCCATTTGCTGGGTTGGGTGAACAAATAATTTCGCGTCAATCAGGCCCATTTATATTTTCTAAGAAATCCCAGCCCATTTGCACTTCCTTGAAATACACGTATTAGGTGGGCTCATTATATATATAATGTTATGTTAGAAGGAGCAATTAATATCAAAGAATAAACCAGAGAGGCACATTATATATATATAATTAAGAAATTAGCGAGTTATTGCTCAAAATAAAAATGAGCACATTATTATTAAATTGGTCCTTAAAATCTTCGCAAGCTTTTGTATGCAATCACCAGTATTTTCCTTGCCTATGAGTCAAAAACAACCAGGATTTTCCTTGCCAACTTCCGTTAAACATTTACTTTTATAAGTTAATAACACATGGGATGTTTTTATAATGTATATATAAGTCTCTATAAAATATACGATAATAGTAATAATATAAATATATATAATGTGGTTAGAAGGGAAAACATAAATTGGACACAACATTACTTTTATAAGAGACCTGCATTTTATACCCCACAGTAGGCACACTAACAAGTTCACACACAAATACAACAGAAAAGGTAAACATTCATATAAAACTCAGGTTCATAGGAAACATTCATATTCATAGCCAACATTCACTATCAACAACTCAAAAGATTCATATATACACAAGCTCAGCATATCTATGCATCCAAATGATTGATAGATCACACGACAATATTCATACATAATTCACAAAAAGATTTAGATATATACATGTTCAGTATGTTTATGCATCCAAATGATTGAGATCACAGCCAATATGATCCATGGACGAACTTTAATTACCTAGGGTACAGACTGGTAAATGGTGTTCAATCGGAGGTACTTCTTGCTAAAATTAGTTCTTGTACGAGTAAACTTTTGAGTACATAAGAGGAAGCACAGACAATCTGAACTTTGCTTGTAGGTTTATCCTCAAATAGCAGCCTCGTGCCGAGGAAGGTTTGAGCAACTTGGCCACTACTTTCATCCAACCAGTTTACTGGGTCATCTTGTTGCTTTATCTCGCCAAAATTCTACATTGAAGACGAGAAAGGAGGCGGTTGAGAAAATGAACCACCCAAATTTTTTGTGCAGTTCAACTGAAATGGAGCATCCTTGGCGTGCAGACTGATTAAGTGCCAGATGAATATACGCGTCAACCAACTTGTCTGGAATCTTTAGACTCCATGCCATATAGTTCGCTACCATATGTGCCGATAACCAAAAGGCACAAGTTGGGACCAAAGACTGGACTGCGTTTTTCTGGGCTATGCACCAAGCAATATTTTTGGCGTTCACTCTCCTAACACTTGGAGTTTGACAATTGGTTGATGCTGGTTGATACTCGAATGAATATAGGCACTTCTTGTCAACATCGATGCTTGTCTAAGTGAACTTTGGAGTACATAGCAGCAACATAAGTACCTGTCCATCTGATCATTTTGTGCAGTTCTACTAAAATCACCCGATGCAATGACTTGCCTGCGAGTTCAGGCTCTAAATTACTCCTTTATGAAATCGGCAAACAGTAGCACAATACCAAATTACCAATACATATGACAGGAACAATAATCAGGATAAAGACCAGTACCAACCTGTGTGAGGTAGCAAATCAATTACTATTTCCTTTGACTGGAAGCCGAGATAAGCCAAGTGACTGACAGCAAAGGAAGAAAGCAAGAGGAGATTAGCGACTGACAAGAAAGGACGGAAGCTGTCGAGGCAATGAAGCACCCAAAGTTTTTGTGCAGTTCCACCAAAATCGAGCATCCCTGTTGGCACATATATTGAGAGAGTGAGATTACTATAATAGTGGGACTAGTTGATGAAACATACACTAACAAATAGAAGCACCCTCATTATCTTAATGGGTAAAGTTAGCAACGTAGTAGTCTTTCTTAAAGAGAGGTATTAGTTTATTTAATCAGTGCCAATTAGCTCAACTCAACACTCAAAGCATTGCCATTTATCATAGGTTGCAAAACTTTAACGTGCAAAGATAAAGGAGTTTCTCATGATAGTAGCACGATACAAATAGAGATGACAACAAACTAATATGGATGAAGGCCTTAGGCTCGTACCAACCTGAGAATAAAAGCTTATTCATGTAGTCCCATAAGAGATGATAAAGCACTCACTGGAATCACACAATAGTATATATTTTTGTGCACTTCAAATGTATGGTTGAAATCACTCTTGTTTACTAGTGCTGAGATTATATCGAAAGATTATCAAGAACTTCCAGCAGAGTTAAAGCACTAGCTGGGATACAGTTCATTGTATTGTCTTGTGTAGTTCCACTAAAATGTATGATTGGCACAACATGATCCCTATTTGCACAAGTAGGAACAAGGTGAAACCTTCATTAGCTTAGTGAGAAAGGATAGGAAGACATTAGCATATTACTCAAACAGTAGCATCAAATTCATGATGGACAATACACAAAACATTGCCTCATTGAACCAATGGCAATAAATTGACATGCAAAACAATAGCACTATTATGTCATGACACCAATAATATTCCCTCCCTGCTCCACCACATGATTCACCTCCATAGACAAACATACACACGTACATGATTCACCTCCATAGACAAACATACACACGTACATGATTCACCTCCATAGACAAACATACACACGTACATGATTCAGCATAGGGTCCTACTAAAGATTTGTTTAACTCCAACAGGAAAATTAGGCAGTAATAAATTAGTGGTACTTAAGTACTCCTAATTAATTAAGTGAGACAGCAGAAGTGGAAGGGCTCCCTGGAGGATCATCTCACATGTAAGGTAGTCGTTACCGGAGCCCTTGAATGGCCTTGACTGAGGCCTCTGGCTTCAGCAAGATCGCCTTGGCACTGTTTATTCTTCTTCTTATTCTTCCTCTTCATGCTCTGTTTCTCTTTCTCCTCACCAGTTGGTGAAACCAAGTACATGATTGGCCTTCTAATTCAGAATTGGTTTTGTCAGTGAGGGAGTACAAGTGTACTAGTAATAAAATAGCATTATTTTCTCATGGCAATCGGAAAATAGAGGTGAACACATGCATTAAATATCATTCTTACCTAAAGGAAGGTTATGGCGCCAATATGGATGATGAGGATTGGAACATAGATATCCCTTTATGCAGTTCCACCAAAATGAACCAACTGTTCCATTCTGACATTCTAGTTAAACAACACAAAAGTCACTTCTTTTAAGAAGAGTTTTGTGCAGTGCACCAAAAGGTCACAACAGCAACCAGGTGAATTGGATATCCCTGTTTGCACAAAAAGGCACGGAGGAAACAATTAGAGTCTCAAACAATTACAAGCAAAAACATTTGGCTAATCTTGTCATGGCTTATAACAGTGGCATGGCTTCATTTTTACCAGGGACATTAGATTAAGAACAACTAAGGCTGTGTTTGGTTCACAGGTTTGGTGCAGGATTTTTGTAGGAACACAATTCCTACAGTATTCTTTCCCTTCCAACCGTTCGGAACACGGGAAAGGTGAATAGTGTTTCATAGGAAAGCTGGTCTGGTGGTACTGATTCCATAGGATTAGAAACATCCATGCGCTGCTCATTTTTTGGGCGGAAGCCCGAGGTAGGCGCTCGCTGCCATGCGTTAGACAGGTTGCTGTGCTGTGTTGCCGGAATAAAAAATCAACCTATGTGTGGTACGTGAGGTGAGGACAGAGTAGTCACTGTGCAGCTGAATAAACAAATAGCATCTCATACTGCCAAGCATGCTACTCTAAAAAAACAAATCTGTACATTTCGTAGTCCATCTGAACACATTCTCTTGAGAGCTTCCTCCGGTTTGCTGTTCCATAGTTTTATACCTACATTCCTTTCCTATTCCTCTATTTTCATCAAGACCTATGTTTTCTGGCCCTTTATTCTGAACGGAGCCTAAATATTTGGTATAAGGGCATGGGACAGTGGGTGCACCAGCAGTCCAGCACCATGTACGTAAACAGGGGCATAAAGTGATGATTCATAGTTTGTTGCCCCGAGAAACAAACATCCAAGAAACATATCTGGGTTGGTCCCATTTTTGTTCACTCTAGCCACCTACTCCTATGTGTGGATAGCAAATCTAGTCCTGGTCATACCACTGTGTACATCGTTACCCCTATATTTCCCTTTTTGACCAAGAGACCGGTTGGATGACCAGTCTGTACTACTTTCACCCCCTTTCCTTCCTGTTTGTACCAAGTCCGATGTACATACTAAATTCCCCCACCCCCACTTTATTTCTTGTTTGAACCAAGTACTCCCTCCGTCCGGAATTACTTGTCATCAAAATGGATGTGTCTAGAACTAAAATACATCTAGATACATCCCTTTCAATGACAAGTATTTTCGGACGGAGGGAGTACAAGATTCGACTCCATGAAGTAGCTTTACCTCTAACAATAGAAAAAATATGTGACGTTGGACCATCCGATCGAGAGGGGCTGAGAGGTAGAAAATGATGCACATGCAGCGACGTAGCGAGCTGGGGAAGTAGAGCTAAGGCGGTTTCGAACGAAGATATACTTGAAGGTCGTTGGGATGTGGATAGGTGGGCGGCGGGAGGCCGGATCCGCCCACAGGCAACGACGAAGGGATCGGAGGACCTCCCGCGCCGGCGCTCGGCCAGAGATAACGGTGCGGCCGGCAGTGGGTCTCCTCCCTCGCTGTCGACAACAACCTAAACGCTGCCCCTCCTCCCCTTCACCGGTGGAGGGGGATACGTCCGGATCTGTAACCAGCGGTGAGGATAGAAAGCCAGTGTTTTTTGAAGGGAGAAAGACAGTGTTACAACCCCTATCTTGTTTAGATCTGGAGAGGATGAGAGTATGTGAATAGAGCAACCCTAGCAAGCAAGCACGGAGGCTCCGACCTATATATACGTAGTGGGGTAGTTTTCCTTTTTCACTCCATCAAAACAATCGTTTAAAATTGTGTACTACTACATGCCAGGTTGCGGTTTTTTAGCTGTTGATTGTTTTTTGAGATAGCTACCCGCTTGTTCCAAGTGGTGTTACGGTGTGCCAGGTCGCACTTTGTATCGTTCAAGTCTGGTACTACAAGTCCCTCCATTAAATGAACAACCACCCCCTCGTAAAAATTGTGAACAAGCCCACAGTTAAAATTAGCGGAAACGTGGGTTGCCCCAACATGGATTATTATTTATATTTTCTACTCCCTCCGTTCCTAAATATAAGTCTTTTTTATTAGACACACCTAAGACAAGAATTTTTTTATTAGCAGTGAACCCCACATGTCATAGACACAAAAATTGTGGCAAGATTCCCTTAGGCAAGCCAAAGTGCATCTAACAATTTGAGCTAATTAGGTTAGGCAAGTGTGGCAAGTGTGGGAAAAATAATGTGGCAACATAAGACAAACATAGTCACAATCCAAACAGCCCCGTAATTTTTTGTGACATGCATGAAAATTTGGTTAGTTAAATTTATAGTGAAAATTTGGCAAGGTGCATCAAATCAACACATGCAAGTATGAAAAGGAAAGTCACGGCATGCATGCATGCGTTGTACTCCCTCCGTTTCCAAATATAAGTCTTTTTAGAGATTGCAACAAGTGACTACATACGAAGCAGAATATGTCTACTCCTACATACGAAGTAGCCCATTTGAAATGTGTAAAAAGACTTATATCGAGTGCAGTGCTTTGATGTGCCGCGTCAACTCGTACAAGACCGAGAAATTTGATTACTACAATGCCCTCTCCCTCGCAGACTGAGCTCCGGTGCCTTAACTACACCTGCCTTTGGCTGCATGACAGGAGGGCCAACCACCTGTTGGGCCCACCTGTCATAGACGCAAAGGCAGGAGCAGTAAGTAGAAGCTTTCGCTACACGCTATCCCTCCCGCACGAGGTGGATGGACATGCAGCAGTGGATTCGATACTGTAGAAGTAGGAGTAAAGCATTGTTCGTCTTCTCGAAGAGGCGAAGAGCCAAGCGCAACCCAAACGTGGAAGTTGCGAACGCTCGCGTGGTGCGGTTCCTTGGAGTACTAGCCAGGCTCTTGCATGAGACAAAATTGCTATTGTTTAACAATTAAACTCCATTATCCATTGGTTGATACTCATTCTGCATAGGTCCACGTGCTTAGCACCATTTCCTCCTGGGGTCACCAATATTTATTTGCTAATTAATAGCATTGCATGCAATGAACTAGCCATTGCAAGTCATTAGAAGCACGCACACCTCTCATCTCTTATTGGTTGATATGTCAAGAAACAAGAAACAAGGTAGAAGTTAATGCACCGCGTCTAAGTGTTTTGGGACTATTTGGTTTTTGTAAGATGACTTACACACCTAGACGAAGGGAGTAGTATATCCCTGTAAACCGGAAAGGAGTATTTGCCTTTCTAGAGATTTCAACAAGTGACTAGACTACACCGTGTGCAGTACTCCCTCCCTTCCGGTTTATAGGGCTCAAATCTCAAATCTCATGAACCAAGGCATTTTGCGATTGGAGGAATGTATCTTGTACTTTACAAAACTACCCTAATTAAACTCATGCATTAATTACGTAGTTCTCTCGTTTTCCTCTCCGCCTTGGTCGCGGTGCACAATATTGAGCACTCCTATATGACTAGCCGCTCTATCTACATGCGGGACATTTCAAAGCATCCAGGCCCGCATGCCATCCACCAAATCACAGCCAGGTGCTACAGTCGAGACTCACCTGTCACCCTGGTGTGACTGTCATGACCCGTCATATCACAAAACCCACACCTTTACCAGCAGTGGTAAGGTGGCCTCCAAGTTGGACTGGACGAAGCAACCATCATTTCACTGGAACGCTCGTTCAAGCCCTGTCTTCCCTTTCTTGAAGAAAACCTCACTCCAGGCTACTCACTTCTGCCATTTTTCTTCTGTACCGACGAAGGAAAGGTGGGCGAATCAGTTATGCTGCTATATTTTCATTCCAAGAATCTTCTTTTTGCGAAGCACCGACCGATTCTCACATCCTATTCTTTTCCCGTTTTCATTGCGATTGTGGTTTCCTTTCGATTGCTTTTTGTTTGTCAGTTCATTGATGGATCCTGGAGCACTAGGCAAAGAGTTGCCGGCGGACAACCCACTGGAGACAGCGATCTCCAGGAAGCGAGCACCGACCAACGAGTTGACCATGTTGGCGGGCCAACCCATGGAGACGAAGAACTCCAAGAAACAAGCACTGGTCAAAGAGTTGAGGATGTTGGCGGACGAACTCCTCAAAGAAAGTTGGAAGAACAGCAAGGGCCCCACTGTGCCTACCCCAGGAACTCTGATTGCCACCCATGTGAGGCTCAAGACCGAGTTTGAGGATATAGTCGCCATTGAGAAGCAGTATTCCCCTGGCAAGGTGATGGCCCCCATCGAGCATGAGGAGGTGGCCCCCGGAGGGATGAGATCCCCCTGTGAGCTGCACAAGGTAAAAAATAATGGCTTATTACCTTAGTTGTGGTTTTTGATTATTTGCAACGTGCTTGCTAATATGTTAGGGTTGTGCAGGTGCCGATGGACGTCCTTGATGATTCCGATGTCGTGGCCCGTCCTATTGGCATCGCCCCGGAGATCGATTTCGATGCCGCTTTCCATCCTGTGGACATCGCCCCAGAGATCAATTTCGATGTCGCGGTCAGTCCTGTGGACATCGCCCCAGAATTTGATTTCCATGCCGCTGTCCGTGCTGTGGTCATTGCCCGAGAGATCGATGACAAGAAATAGTTGGTCGTGCTAATCCTTCAGGGTAGTTTGCATTGCCCTGTGTTTAATTACCAGAACGATGCATGTTATCAAACCATCTTAGGGCTAGTGCACTGTCTTGTGTGGGCGGATCTTGCTACTTTTTTTTGATAGTGAATCATGCGATGAATCATGCGAACCCTCTCCGAGTTATGGAAACAGATGTATCCTCACCAACTTTTGATGTAAGTTTGAACTGTTTATCATATCAGCAGGGCTTGTTTGATGATTCTTGGTGTTAGTAGGCTAGCTACTGTGCGAGCTATAGTACTTGCAAAACACTCACCGAAGAGAAATGTTGGGGCTGATGAGCTCGTGGTACGCTTATACTTATCCCTCGTCGATCGACCAATAGCCCTAGCTGCTAAAATTGTAGGCTTAGCGATCGATCAGACAATAGTCGACATACATTTAGGCCTCATTTGGTTCATAGGGTAGGAAAATCATAGCAAAAGTACAGAGAATGTGCAACACAAAATCATAGCAGTGCAGAGATGTACTCCCTCCGTTCCAAAATAGATGACCTAGGCGGGCTAGTTTGGCCTAGTGGCTTTCAGTGATATGACGTGGTACAGTGCCGTCCAGTCTTCGCGTGTGGTAGCAGTATTGCGGGTACAGTAAGTTTTCTTGAAGAAGCGGAATTCAACGAAGTCATGATGGTTCCTTCGTCCGAACAACTTACAGTGGGAAAGGTTGGACCTGCGATACGACCGGGGTAGACCAAGATAATTTTGTGCATGGCAGGTGGACCAGGATGGTCGACATCCCACATGTCGGTGAATGAAAGTATTTTGTCCGATATAGAGGACGAGCAACGAGTATTCATTGTTTATTTTCGATGAAAGCTATTGTCTCCACTGTTACGACGGAGGAGTGTGAAACACGGCAGCCCAGTGAACTTGGCATGTGCACCACTCTCTCCTTCCTCATGTAATGCCTAGGTTACAGCTTTTTCTCACTTTCTCTCTATCTATTTCCTCTCAAATGTTTTTTACCTTTCTTTTTTAAGACACAATTGTTTTTTATGCATTTTTTTAGAATTATTATTTTTATACCTAGGAGCACGTGTAGAGACGGGCTCTTGCAGAGCCCACTCTTTGACATTGTCAATGCCTCTCTCTCCTCCACATAAGGAGTACTACTTGCTATGCATGCATGCGGCGGGCAGCTGGCGTCTTCAGGGGCCAGGGCGGTGAGAGCAGGCTCCGGAAGCGGTCCGGACTCCAGCATGGCCCACCTCACATCATCACCATATATTTCTTGGAGTCCGTGCATGGCGGGCGGGCAATCTCTTCTCCCTCCCCTGTTTCTCTCTTCTCAACCGATGCCCGCCGAGCGATTAGATTTCAGCTATCGATGGTTTATTCAATTACGGTCCCACATGTCAGTGAAATTGCAAGACAATGCATGTCCCCTCTGGTGAGCGGCGTGCGATCCGGACTGTCGGGGTTGCGACACGTACGAGTCATAAGTGTGCCGCCTTTTCCTTTAGAACTTGTGAAGCGTAACATTTTCGCGCGATCGATCGATAGAAATCCAGAACAAAATGACGAGGGCAGTGCTTTCCCGCTCGTTAGGCGGGCTAGTTCGAGTGATATGACGTGCTACAGTGCCATCCACTTGCTCCATTTTTATGTAAGCAAGAGTTTACACTCTTACGCGGGAGGAGTGCGAAACACCGCGGATCTGATTTTGATCGAGGGATAACTGTTCCTTGCCAAATAATGGAGGATTGTTAGCGATTATAGCATGATAGTTAGGGCATGTCCAGCGCTAGCCCACAAATTTACGCCGGCATCTATCCGAGGACACTGATGGATGCCATCCGATGCTGCCCGCATACCTTTCGACAACTATATGAACTAACCGGACGAAATTCTTGCAAACAAAGCAAATTTCAAATTAACCGTATGAAATTCATTACATTTCGAAAACTTTTCCTACAAACTGGACGAAATTCATTACATATTTTGCGCAAACCGTACTAAAACCTACTGTAAACCTAATCTAAATGATCGCCGGCGCCCGACCACCATGTTCGGCCATGAACCCGAGAAAGCCGGCCATTGCCTTTGCCTCCTCCTCATCCGCCTCGATAACCTCCTCCTCCGGAGCACAAGGTTCTGAAGATTTCCGCCTCCACGTCGCCGTCAAGCGGCTAATCGACCGCCGATGTTTACCCCACCAAGCTTGGCATCGAGTGAGTGGAGTAGCGGTGGCCTTCCCGGGACCAGAGCGGCGGCGACCTACCGTGTACTACTCTTCCTTGCTGCCGGCTGCGCCCGCGCACGCGC